>NW_014012016.1:0-12057 GCF_000611645.1 Monoraphidium neglectum
GCTCCCGCTCCCGCCGCCGGGCCCCGCGCGCGCGGCGGCGGCGGCGGCGCCGCTGGCTGGCTTTTTGAAGGCGCTGCGTAGCCGCCGGCCCAAAGGCCGCTCCTCGTCGTCGGAGCCCTCGTCATCCCCCTGCTCGCCGTCGCTGCTGCTCCCGCTCGCGCCCGCCTCGTCCCCGCTGCCGCTGCCGTCCTCCTCCTGCCCCTCGTCCTCCTCCTGCCCCTTGTCCTGCCCCTCCTCCTCCCTTTCGTCCTCCTCATCGCTCTCGTCCCCCGACTCCTCGCTGACCTCATCCGCGCCGCCATCACCGCCCGACTCGAGCCACCGCTTGCTGGCTACGCGCCGCCGCTGCCCGCGCCTGAGCGCCACGGGCTCGTCCTCCTCCACAGCGCCACCGCCGCTGCCGCCCGCCTCGGCCGCGGCTCCCCCCTGCTCTGAGGCCCGCCGCTTGGCCGGGCGGCCGCGCTTGCGCGCCGGCGCCGCCGCCTCGTCGCCGCTGCTGCCCGTGGCCCCGCCTCCGGCGCCGCCCCTCGAGCCGCCGCCGGCGGGCTGCCCGGCGCGGCCCCGCTTGACAGCGCCGCGCGCCTTGCCGCCGTTCGCTGCTGACCCGCGCTGCTGGCCCCGGCCCTCCTCGTCGGACCCCGAGGCTGAGTCATGCTGCTGCTCCGCCTCGTCCTGCGCATCAGATCCCGTGTGCTGGGCCTGGTCCTCCTCTGACTCATGCCCTTCATCTGCCTCCTCCTCGCTGGTCGCACGCCGCCGCTGCTTTGGCGGCGCATCCTTCCCAGGACGCCGCTGCGGCTTCTTGGCGGGCTTCGACGGCCGCGCGGCGCGATTGCGCGCGGCCGCCTTTGGCTGCTTAGCCGCCTTCGCCTTGGGCGGCGGCCGCTGGCTGGGCCCCTCCTCGTCATCTGTCCCCCCCTCCTTCCCCGAGCCACTGCTGCCGCCGCCACCCGCGCCGCCGAGCAGGGCACCCTCGGCCTCCTCCCCACCCGCAACGCCGCCACCGCCGGGGGGCTCTGCGCCGCCGCTGTTCCCCTGAGGCTCCTCAGACCCCGACCCTAACCCGTCCTGCGACCCGGACACGTGGCCTGACGAGCCGTCAGAGCTTTCAGACGATGACTCTGACACCTCATCGGATGACTCCTCCTCGACCAACCGCCTGGGCGGCCGCCGCACGCGCGCAGGCCGCGCCGGCGGCGGCGGCGGCGGCGACGGCTCCCTGCTTTCCTGCTCCTCCTCCTCGTGTTCGTCCTCTTCCTCCTGCCCGCCGTCAGCGCCCCCGCCGCCCGCATCCCCCTCTTCCTGCCCACTGCCGGCGCCGCCGCTGCGCTGCTCCCCAGTCACGCCGCCCTGGCCTGCACCGGCGTGGGGCCCTTCAGCATCGCCGCCACCATCCGTGCCGTCACCGCTGCTAGAGCCCTTGGGCCCGCCGTTGCTGCCACTCGCATCGGCGCCGTGCTCGCGGTTGCGCGCACCTGTGCCGTTGGCGACCGCCGCGCCTGCAGCATTGGTGTTGCCAGTCGCAGCTGCAGCTACCTCATTGAATGAATCGTTGGCAGCCTCGGCGGACTCGGTGGTGGTGGGCGGCACCAGCGGCTGCTGACTTGTTGCAGGGCAAACCTCTGCTGGGCCTGCAGGGGTCACATTCGCCGCTGCATGACTGTGCAGGCCGTTGGGTTGGCAGTCCACGTCCATGGCTGCGGCGCCGTCTGCCTCTGCTTCTGCATCCTGCTCTGCCTGCCGCTCATAGTCAGGGGCTGCATCCTCCTCCATCCGCGCCACCCCTTCCTCTGCAGCATATGCCTCAGCCGCGGGCAAGTCGCCATCAGACACCGGACCCAATCGTTCCCCTGCGGTGGCCGTGCCATCCACCGCCGCCCCGCACGTGCCTGCATACGTCGCATGCCCCATCTCAGGGCTGTCAGTGGCCGGCAACTGGGGCGAGGCAGCCGCGAGGCCGGGATCGTCCACCACACTGTTGCTGTTTGTCGTCATGCTGGGTGCGGCGGCCGCGGGGCGCGCTGCGCTGCCGCTGCGGCCCCAGACAAGCCTGATGCGCCTGTTGATCCCTGTTGAGGTGCGTCGTGATCGTGTATGGGTGCCTTCGAGCTTGCTTGCGTGCGTTGCGCAAACAGGCTGGTCCTGAGAAGCAAAACTAGATGCAATTACATTGAATGAATATGCTCATGGATGTATGGTATCGCAACTAATGGATTAGACCGTCCACACCGATCTGACAAGATCGACGTAGACGCGCAACTTAGCAAGAGTCGGTCAGTCGTGCGTTTTGCAGCAAAGCATCACAAAAAATGGAATTTTCCACTCTGGCTGAGACGGGGGAGTTGATCCATCCCAATGATGCTGCTGTTGACCGCATTCCCCCCCCCCCCGCATGGGTGGCAAACGCGAGATGTCTCTTGCCACCACCGGTGCATGTCATGAACATTGCGACGTTGGATCGTCCGTAGCGGCGGCAAGCAAGCCGCCTGCCAATCAGGCGCATTGACAACGTTCAAAGAGGGTTACTCCACGCATGTGCTGTCGCGCGAGCCAGCGCAGCATGGCGATCCAACCGGGCCCAACACCACTAGAGCGTGCAAAAGCCCGCTGGTCAATCAACGCTCCGCGCCCGCAAGATTTTGACGTCCGTCGTCGGCTTGTCGGTCGCGTCCGTCTGGACGTTGCCCAGCCGCTTGATGACGCCCATACCGCCGCACACGCGCCCAAAGATGGTGTGTTTGCCGTCCAGCCACGGGGTTGGCCCGAGCGTGATGAAGAACTGTGCGTTGTGCCGGCGTGGCAGACGTTGTTTGGTACAGTCTCTCAATGGGGCAAGGTCAATGGGGCTCCGCAAAGCATGGCAATGAGCGCGGTGCACAGAGGGGCAGGTGGCCGAGCGACACCAGCTGCCCTTTGCAGCACGCATCGACAAGCGAGCTTCGACAACGTGGCCTTTTTTTCGCCATGCACTGCCTACATGTCGCTGCCAGCTGGTCTGCCATTCCAGCAACAGTCGTTTTGAGGCGACCGCACACGCCGCCCCGCTCACCTGCGACCCGTTGGTGTTGGGCCCCGCATTGGCCATTGACAGGATGCCCGCGCCCGTGTGCTTCAGCTCCCGCGTGATCTCGTCCTCGAATTTGCTGCCATAGATGGACTCGCCGCCGCGGCCGGTGCCCGTCGGGTCGCCGCCCTGTATCACTGTGAGTTGGGGGGACCACAGGGCAGCAAACTGAGTCCAGGCCAACAGGATCAAGGGACCCGCAGCTCCAAATAGGCATTGTGAAATCAAGGCACAGCAGCTGCGTGGGCACCCCGCGACATTTGTCAGGGGAACCAGGTGGGGCCGGCCGCTCACTGAAATCGCGTATGATTCTGTGGAATATGGTGCCGTCGTAGTAGCCCTTGTCAGCCAGCTTCACAAAGTTGTCTACCGACTTTGGCGCGTGCTTGTAATAGAGCTCGACAGTGAAACTGCCCATCGTCGTGTCTATCTTTTGGGGGAGGAGCACAGCACATTCCCTGTCAGGGGCGCAAGCCGCTGGAACCAACCGCGTGTGTCATCGCATGGAATCCACGGTCGCGCCCAACTGCTGCCTTGCGGGCCCCTGGGAGGTGGCACCGAGCTGGGCTGCTGCGCGTCTTGAACCCAGCGCACCTGCACTTGCGGAGCCTCCATGCTGCTGTTGCTTTGCCCGCCGCAACCGCTGGTGGAGCTTTGCAGTGCCACCAGCACTCAGTCCCTACTTACGCTGCTGCTCAGCCCCCACAATCGCGTAGGAGGGCAGTGGATGGACTCAAGACCAGCTGCGCTCGGCCGGTGATGCGGCCCCCTCGTGTGCAGCTGCGGGAGTAGGTCAACCGAAGCGACTGGCCCGGATAGCGCGAAAATACAGCAGCTACAGGTGAATTGTATGAGAACGAATATTCTGAAGGACGCTAGAGTGTTATTGCGGTCTGAGATCAGGGATGCTGCGACCTGGTGCGAGAGAGAAGGCTTGGTTGACAGTACTCTCAGGAGAAGTTGACATACGGTACTGCTAAAAGTGTTCCTGACATGTGTGCACCTGATCACCTGCGTGCCTGCCGTTCATGAGTTTTGTGTGTTCAATACCGTAACCCATGAATGGCCCCTCTCACACCATTCCACAATCCATCTAGTACACCTATGGCTCACGCGTTGTCATCGACCGCCCTCCAAAAGGTGAGACTGCACGCCGCCAAGATCAGCTCGATCTGGCACGCATGCTGTCCCGGGGCAATCGCAGGGAGGTGACGATAATCACACACCACAGACCTGTTCTTAGAGGGCCCAGCCCGTGCAGAGACTTTCATGCACCACTCCGATCCCTGCTCCCCGTTTGGCTTTGGGGGCCCCGCTTTCGAGCCCACAGCCCGCATATGAGGCATCTGTTGTCCTCTCTCCCTATCTACTTGCAGTGCGCAGCATCAGGCGTCCCCAGGACAGCCCTGGCGAGCGATGCTGCAGCCGCCGCCTGCTGCAGGAGGGTGTGCATGAGCAGGCAGCCGCTGTCGTTGCTGCTAGCTGCGGGGCCTGCCAAGAAATCATTACACCACACTGTGAGCAGTGGGGGGGGTAGCCCAGGGACGCTGCGTTTCTGTCCATGTGTGAGTCGCCCGCTTGAGAGATGTGGGCTGCTGCTGCGGCTGCCTAGGACGACAACTTATCCCAACAGGTTCCGACCTTCGGGTATGAGAGACACCTTACATGCACCACTATCTGAGGCTTATCGCGGATCACCCACTCTTTCAAGTGCCCGCATTCACCCGGACAGATGGCATGCCCCCTTCTCACTCTGCCCCCCGCCTCGTCTCCCACCATGACGCTCCAACCGGCCCGCAGAGCCCTGCTACACTCTGATGTGCTGCTGCCCCTCGACACTTCTCGGCATCGCCCTCGAGAGCCACCCCACCCTCTCCGACTGGCCGGCCGGCCGCCGACCTCAAGAGCGATCCTGCAGGTGGGCGCAGCGCGGAGGGCCACGACGGCAAACCCATGGGAGAACGCCGCCGGCCGCACCCGCGCCCGGCGGCGCAGGACCCACCCCACAGCGTCAGAACGACGGAGCCGGGCGAAAGTCCCCGGGCGACGAGGCAGAGAGTGCCAGTCCTAGCAGACAGGACCCCGGCGCGCCAGCGCGCGGCCGCGAGGCCTGCGCGCCTGGCCCCCGGGCAGCTCGCCATAGAAACAGTTATAGTGGCCAGTGGGCGCGCCAGGCGCCCACCAACTCAACGGGGCTTACTCCCGCGCTGACGCTCGCCTGCGGGGTCGCCCCTATCCCCCGCAGAACTCCACCATGGCGGCTGCAGGGGAGGTTGCTAACAGGTGAGCGGTGACAGGCACAGAATGTGCCGTGTCGGTTGCTTGCTTGTCCATCCATCCAAACGGCATGGGCCTTGTTCAATCCAAGGCCTGCCTTGCTGTGCGCGCGTGTGGGCTGCCTTACGTGTCATGTGAATGAAGCTTTTGTGCATGCACGTCCACGTACCGCGCCCGCACTACACTCAATGCCTTTCCTGCCAGTGACGTGGGATCATGAATGTTGTTTATGTACTAGAATGCATCCATTGCGGCCCATTGCAATGCATTTGGCAGCCCCCGTGTTGAGAGTGCAGCCTGGGAAAGGGCCACAAACATCGGCAATCCCTCCGTCCGCAAGTCAAATCATGCGTTGCGGCAGCCTGCCAACCCAAATCTACTTTGCTGCACACTCAAAATAATGTCTCATTCCGGCAGGGCGGGGGCCCCTGGTCTGGTTGCATGCCGCGATAAAAAAAAGTGGTAAGCGTTTGCCCCCGCGCGCCTCGTTGAAGGCGCTGCGCTCGACTGCCGCTGTCTGGGCCGCCTGCGGCAGCGCTACTCACTCCGCCTGTGCTCACCACGCCCACCAAAAACCGGCGCCAAAACAGAGTACTGCTTGGGATGCGTTCGCGGCGAGCTCCATGCAGATTTTGACGAATGAGGGGGGGTGCAAAAGCCGGTCGGGCGCCAAAAAAGCGTCTCGCGGCACCAGATGGAAAAGGGGGATGCCCCAAAGCCATCCGCACTGCCGCAGTGAAAGAGTGGTTGGGTGTGTGGAACCGAGGCTTCAAGAGCCCCGGCCACAGCACCGAGGATATGACTTGGCCTCGAATTACGAGACGCCCCATCCTGTGCTGGCGCGCTGTGGGCATCAAGGCAGGAAGCAGGTTGAACTATGTCGTGGGCAGCCTGAGGCCGTGCGAGAAAACAGAAGGCTGCAGAGGGGCCTGGGCTGCAGGATAAAGTTGCAAGTTGTGTGTCTGGACGAGGCTAGCAGTGCGTGTATGTACAGGCGAGTGGGGTCATCCACGCGTTGGAATGGGCATTGCCGGTGCCCCCGAGGCCGCCGTAGGGCACCGCTAGTGGTGCTGGCGTCGAATCCGGACTTTGAAATGCACTCGAGGGTGTTCAGGCATCCTCCGATCCAGCTGGGGCGGCCGCCTGCCCGGCCGCCTTCCCGTCGCCCGCCATGCGCGAGAGCTGCCCCAGGGCGGTTATCTTCCCGTGGCCGCCCGCCGCCGCCGCGAGCTGCCCGATGCTGGCGATCGCGTCGCGGGACCCGAGGCAGGGCGAGCTGGCCGCGGACCGCACGCTATCCTCGGACAGCATGTCCTCGATGCGCTGCAGGGAGCATGCCTGACCGAGCTGCTTCTGAGTCAGCGCGTGCAGCATCGCCTTGGGCGCCTTCGGCGCGGCCTCCCCAAACGCGCGCGCCGACACAGGCGCCGCCGCGAGCGCTGCGTTCTCGTCGCGCGCCGCCGGCGGCGACGCGGCCGCCGCGGCGGCGCCGGCGACGATGGCGGCGGGCGAGGCGTTCAGGAAGCGCATGGAGCGGCGCGCGCGGAAGAGCTCGATCCAGGGGTGGTGCACCATATCGAGGCAGGTGGGACGCGCGATCGGGTCCTTGCAGAGAGCTGCGGGGTTGAAAACGGATGTGGCGATGGGAGGGTGGGGCCGGAGGGAAGAGGGTTGAGGCAGGCCCTGGGTGCGAGATGAGGGGTGTGGGGCCAGGGGTGTGGGGCCGAGCGCGTGGGAAGAGGGTCTTACAATTGCATACTATGCGTAGTATGCGTGCCTCTGCTCTGCAGGCCTGCCTCTGCCTCTGCTCTGCAGGCCCCGCCGCGCCCCGCCTCCACTCACCCTCGCAAATGAAGTTGCGCGCCCCCTCGGTGATGACGGCGGGGAACGCGGGGACGCTGCTCTTGATGCGCGTCTCGGTGTTGGTGCGGCTGTGGTCGTAGAACGGCGGGCAGCCCACCAGCAGCTCGTACGTCAGCACGCCCACCGCCCAGCTGTCCACCGTGTTGCCTGCGCCGCACAGGACCGCAAGCAAGAGAGCTCGTGCGCGTTGGCGGGCGCGGGCACAGCTCCGCGTCATGAATAGCGCAGGCCAGTGACTCTCCACCCTCGAGCTCCGCTGGCCCCGAAGCTCAGGGTTGCTGCACCAGGCTAGGCGATGGATTGTGGGCTGCCACGTCGAGGGCTCACCGTAGCTAAGGTGCTCCTTCTCCTTGTTCTCGTCAGGCTTGCTCTTGTAGGGGCAGTTCAGGATTTCGGGAGCCATGTAGTCTGGGCAAGTTTTTGAGTTGCAAGGGGTGAGGGCGAGGTGCAGGCACGTTGTGGCTGACAAGAAGCTTTAGCAGCAACATGTCCATGTTTGCAGGGGCAGGTGCAACCATGTGATCAGCAAGGTGTGTAGCAATAATCCTCAAGTCGGGTTGTTCGCCCAGGCCTCTGCACGGACCAGCAAGCTGACAGTGGCAGCGCGCCAGGGGGTAACTCACCTAGGGTGCCGGCGCGTGTGACTGCGCGCTCCTCCCTGAGGTCTATTGCCAGGCCAAAGTCCGCCAGCTTCAGGCACATGCTGCCCTTGGTGAACAGGATGTTCTCTGAAAAGGCAGATGCAGGGTCACATGGGAAGCACGACGCCCAGGTGGGCTTCTGTGAGTTGGAATCCTCAGCCAGTTGATGTTGGACTGTTTCCCACCCAGCTGAGCGCTGGATGTACTATCGGCATCGCTGTTGCGAAACCCACACTATGCAAATGCAGTCGCCTGCACGCGGTGGAAAGCCATGCAGACTTGCTGCTGACCTGGCTTGATGTCGCGATGCACGATGCAGCGCGTGTGCAGGTACTGTTGAGGATGAGAGAGGAACACAGTGTCGACGTGAGCACGCGTCAAGACGAACCTTCCTTTTCACGGCAATAAACGACCTGACACCCCTCTGCAGCACAGCTGCCGATGGCGGTGCCATCACCAACAATCCCCTTAGTGACAAGCCCAGCCAGCAGGCGCCCGTAGTGGCACCCTGCACTCGCTCGGTCCGCCCTTTGGCTCACCTGCAGCACGCGCAGGAAGGGGTCCAGCACCATCTGCACCGCCACCTTCTCGCCCAGGCGCCCCCCGTACTTCTGCAGCAGGCTGAACAGGTCGCCGCCGTCGGCATACTCCTGCACCATCACCACGCGGTCGCCCTCCTGTGAAGGAAACAATTGAAAACGTTGTGGTGAAGCTGCAACCAAACCGCAGGATCGTATCTGCAGTACGAACAAGCGTGAAAAGACGCCTGTGCAGCCAGGCAGCATTGATGAGCACGGCAGCGCAATCATGCCCGTACTTGCCAACCAGGCACACATCCCAGGATTCTAGAACCTCAGCAGCGCGGGGCTCAGATATAACATTATGCATGCACCCAGCTCCATCGATTTCTAACCTTGAATGCAGCGTAGAGCTTGACGATGTTCTCGTGCTGCAGGCTGCTGTGCAGGCGCACCTCCCTGTAGATCTGGTGCTGGTACAGCTCGCAGATGGCGCTGAGCGTGTAGCTTTTCAGCACCACGGTCTCCTTGCTGCGCTTGCAGATGCCCTTGTACACTGCAAGAGGGATGCATGGGTGGCGGTCGGGGGCAGTTGCGGTCGGGGCGATAGTGGAGCATGCTGCTGTGTTGCTTGGCAAAGCATCCCTCATCCCAGCGTGTTCCTTGCATTGCAACGGATGCCTTGCGCCCAGTCCGTTCCCAGTCCGCATAGTTCACGCCAGAGTTCTTCCCACTTACCCACAGAGGCGTAACCAGTGTAGAGCTTGTCCATCACAATGTAGTCATCCAGGCACCACTCAGACCGCTGCATTGACGGCGGCAGGTGCGGGCAGATGGCCAGCAGAGTGCTCTTACGCCCGGGGCTGAGCGGTGGCGGCGCGTACGAGGGCTGCTGCTGCTGCTGCTGCTGCTGCTGCTGCTGCTGCTGCTGCTGCTGCTGCTGCTGCTGCTGCTGCTGCTGCTGCTGCTGCTGCTGCCCTGCGCCGCTGCCGCCGCCGTTGCTCTCAGTGCTGCCGGACCCTGGGGAGTGCATGTGAAGGTAACGGAGGCGTGGATGTGAGAGAGGCAACACGGGTGATGCACCACGCACTAAGCGCCAGCATGGGGGAACTTGCGCCCCAAGTAGTTAGTGTTGCGCGCCAGGGGCTTCCCAAGCTCATTGAATCGGGCAAGTCTGTCGGCATAACTGCAGCGTGCACCTGAACAGGCCCCCCTCAGTGTCCTCACCGCTGGATGTGTTGCTGGTCTTTGGCATGATGGCGCGGAATGCGGCGATGAGGCCGTTGCTGTTGGGGCTAGCGCTGGCGACCGTCTGGCCGCCGCCGCTGCCGCCGCCGCCAAAGAGCTTCCCGATGGTCTTCTTTGCCGCAGACAGGGAGCTGTATGGGCTGCTTCCTGCCTGGGCTACTTGCTGCGGGGCTGCGGCCGCCTGCTGCTGCTGCTGCTGCTGCTGCTGCTGCTGCTGCTGCTGCTGTTGCTGCTGCTCATGCTGGGGCAGCTGCGTTGCGGACTGCTCCCGCAGCAGCAGCTGCTGCTGAGAGGCAATTGACAGGGCGGATCCCTGCATGGAAAGGGGCGACTCGCATTGCAGGCTGCTGCCATCGGAGCTGGTGCTGCAGGCGGCCTGCTGCGCAGCCGCTGCTGCCGCGGCCACGGCCGCGCCGTCTGGCCCGGCAAACGGCGATGCGCCGTCGCCTGAAAAGCTGCGGCCACTGCGGGGGCTGGAGCTGGCGCTGAGCATGGGGCCTATCATGTCGGCTGCCTTCTTGGCCATGTTAGAATCCCGAAACTTGCTGAGCAAGCCAGCCACCTGCACCTTCCGCAGGACCGACGCGCCAGGCGCGTCGGTGGCCGCCGACGCCATGCCTGGCGCAACCTCGGCCTCCATTCGAGGCGAGAGGCAGCCTTCCATGCTTGCCTCGGCCGTCGGCCGGCTGGGCACGCCGCGGCCTTGCCTTGTGTCAAGAGCCTGAACCCGCGCGTCGCCAACTGCGCAAGCGACGCGAGCGGGGCATCTTGGCGCGTCAGAGGTGACGTTTGGCCCTTCAAAGCCGCACATAACAACTTATTGCGCGATAGGATTTCGCGTGCTTTCTGAGCAGGAGTAGGAGCTGGCTCCGTCTTTGGCCGGCCGTCGCACCTCAGATGCGCAGTCCGTGCGTGTCACGAAGCCCCAAGCATATTCAAACACGTTATACGATCAAATAAGACCCTCTATGCTACTCTGGCAGGCAGCGGAGGTAGGCAAAGCCGTCCGGGGGATGCGCAGCTCGGATTCGTGGAAGGGACGCGATGTCTGCGGTTCTAGCTAGTTAAACAACTTGATCGTTTATTTTGTGACTCTTACAATTGGATGAACAGCCATTGACGCCTCGTGAGCTTTCAGTGACACTGCATCTGCCGGCACACCAGCGAGCTGCTGGCCACTCTCCACTGGAGAAAGAGGCTGCCTTCCACAGCAAGAGAATACTTTATCCGCCAGGTATCAGCTGATTACACACAGCACAGCCAAAACAGAGGGTCTACCCGCGTGTCGCATGCGTGCCGTGATCGCATGCCACCCACGCCACGCACCACAGCAAAAAGAGAGATCACCGCCTCGCGGCGGAGGCAGGTCAGCAGGGCTTCGCAGGCCGCTGCATGCCGCCAATTGCTTGGCAGAGAATCGCGCAGGAGCCGAAAACCAGGTCAAACAGCTCATAGAGGAAACGCCAGTGGCTGCACAAACGCGCAAATACCTGCGACCCTGTGTGTACGTATTGATTGGCCTCATCCCACTCCCTACTCGCAAATTGCGAGGAGATGAAGGCGCTCAATTGAACGCACTGCCTGCCTGCGTGAGTGCCCGTGGGCTGACAGGCCCACAAGAAGACAGAGGGTGAAGCGACGAAGCAGTCGCTGCCATGTTGGAAACATTATTGTTGTTGGAGCAACATACACTCACCACACATCAAAAGAAAGATGGTACCGCACACCCTGACGCACCGTAACCAACCGGCAAGCCGCACACTCCCCCACACAGCACGGCGCGCTCAAATACGTAGGCCATCACCCCGTACCGCTGTACCACTGCCCTTCCTAGTCACTCGACACCCGTCACTTGCCGGCCGCGCGCGCTTTCTGGTAGTGCGCGGTCAGCTCGTCCTGCATGTCCTTAGTCACCGGCGCGTGGTGACTGTACTCCATCGTGTACTCGCCCTTGCCCTACAACCGAGGGTGCAGTAGATTGGGTGTGATACAGGTGTGGATGGGCATAGCATGGGGCCGATGAGAGGGCGTGGGTGGCTGCGGTGACTGCGGCGCAGGTCAAAGGGAGTGGGCGAGTGCCATGCAGGCCAACCGATATAACAAGAAGCTGTGGCCACCACAAAAGGAGTCTGCGCCACGCACGCGGCGCCCGCGAGCACAGACAAGCGCCGCGGCGCGTGCGGCGAGCGCTTGCAAGGTTGAGACCGCGCCCCGCAAAGCGGTGCCCTCGCCACCCCGGCCCAAGCGCGGCCCCCGCCCAGCTCCAGCGCCACCACCCCTCCCACGAGCAACCCCCACCCCACCCCCAGACCTGCGTGTTGCTGCGCAGCACTGTGCTGTAGCCAAACATGCCGGCCAGGGGCACCAGGGCCTGGAGCACCGCGTCCTCAGCCTGCTGGCTGCTGTCGAGGATCATGCCCTTGCGGCGGTTGAGGTCGCCCATGAC
>NW_014012016.1:12656-13481 GCF_000611645.1 Monoraphidium neglectum
GAATTGGGTGTTGGTGCGTGGAGGGGGGTTCCAGGGTGGATGCTTTGTGTGTGGGGTTGGGGGAGGGGGTGGGTAAGGAGGGGGGCAAACAAGTGGGTGCATGTGTGAGAAAACAAAGAGAGTGAGAAAGACAGTGCAGTGTTGTATATGTGAGTGCTTGTGTGTGTATGTGTGGTTTGTGTGTGTGCGTATGTGTAATTTGTGTATGTATGTGTATGTGTGCGCACGCGCACGTGCGGTTTGTGTATGTGGGGGGCAGAGTGTGTGCAGTGTGCTCAGGGAGTCTGTTGTTTCGTTGAGGGGAGCGCCCCAGTCCGCAACGTGCCAGCGCGGCGCGCGGCGTGCTGGTACAGGACTGCGCATTCAACGGTCAGTTGCCAAAACAAAACATAATTGCATGCCCGTCGACGCACCCAAGGCCCAACACACAAATACCATGCACGCACCCACACGAGCGCTCTTCACAACGCTCCCAGCCGGCCCGCGTCCGCCCCGCGGCGCCCACCTTCATCACCGGCTCCAGCACTGCGGGCCGCGCGTCCAGGTAGGCGGACCTGAAACCGCCTATGGCCGCCAGGCGGAACGCGAGCTCGTTGGAGTCGACAGCGTGCGCGGCGCCGTCGTTCAGGACCACGCGCACGCCCTGTGTTGGTGGCGGCGGCGTTTGGGGTTGGGTGGGGTGGGGTGGGGGAGCGGCTGGGAGCGCGTGTGTGTGTGCGAGGGGATGTGGGTTGGGGATGGGGCAAGGGTGTCTGCGGTGTGCAGCAGTGGGGTGCGGCGCCGACTTGTGGCTGGAGGGCCGGGAGGTGAGGGGAGCGGCGGGGG
>NW_014012015.1:0-6586 GCF_000611645.1 Monoraphidium neglectum
GGCGGGGGCCGCGTATGCGTACCCGCCGCCGCCCGCAGGGGCCCCGCGTGGCGGCGGCGCGCTGGGCGTGCTGCGCGCCGCCCTCCTGGAGGCGCCTCGCGCAGTGGCCGCGTTCATCCTGAGTGTCCTCGTGGTGTTGATGCCCTCGCGCGTGCGGCTGCGGCGCCAGCTGTCGGCCGCCAGGCGGCACATCCGCCGCGTGGCGAGCTTTGTGTTCCAGGGCTCCCACATCGAGCGCAACCGCGTGCCCGTGCGGCAGGTGGGCGCGGGCGTGGGTTGTCCTCGCGTGTTGTCTGTTTGAGGGTGGCTTTGGGGTTTTTTGCGCGCTGGGCGACGTGCCTGTACGAACTGTCCAAGGGTTGAGTTGCAGGTGCTGCTGGGGCCTTCGCCCTCGGCAGGATCACTCCCAGCCCTTCCAGCCATCCTTGTTCATGCAAATGAGCAGCATTGTAAAGCCAGTCACCTGGCCCCACACACCTCCCCTCCCTGGCTTTCGATCGCTGCCAAGCCCGTCAACCCCCACCCCCCTCCCCCCACACAAAAATCGCCCCGCAGTTTTCTGTGCGCAGCGACCATGGCGTGCAGGAAGACTCCGACCCCGACCATCCCAACGCCCTCGCCGCCGAGACCCTCGACGCCGTCGCGCGGCTGCACGCGCTGGAGGAGGAGGAGGAGGACCGCCTCGCGCGCCGCGGCGGCCCCGGGCGCGGCCGCGGCGGCGCGGGGCGGGCGTGGCGCGAGATCGACCTGACCGGGCTGGGGTTTAGGCGGGCGGGCCGGGACGACGACGAGGCGTCGGAGGATGAGGATGAGGGCGTTGAGGTGGAGGAGGTGGCAGTTGAAGAGGTGGAGGAGCAGATTACTGAAGATGAGTACGAAGACGAAGACGAGGAAAAGGAGGAGGAGGAGGAGGAGGAGGGGGAGGAGGGGGAGGTTGTGCTGAGGCAGTACAGCGAGGAGGTGGTTGAGGCCGAAATTGAGACTAAGGCGACAGCGCGCCGCAGCGGCGCCGCCGCCAACGGCACCGGCGCCGCGCTCAAGGGCGCTCACGGGCCGCCGACGCCGGCGCTGTACTACGACCCGCGGGGCGGTGGGCTGGCGCCGCGCGGGGCGCTGGGGGACTATGCGCCGGCGGCCGGGGAGGTGCGGGAGTCGCCCGGGGGCTCGCCGGGCGCGAGCGGCGGGACGCGCGGCTCGCGCGCCGCCAAGCAGGCGGCGATCGCGGCTATACACCAGCTGGCCGTCTCAGAGCACCCGCGGGCGTCGATGTGAGGGGGGCAGGGTTGCAAGGAAAGATATCAACGGGCAGCACGGCGCGGCACAGGCTCTTTGTTAGACGCCAGGCGCGGCGGCCGCACCGGCAGGCCACCTTTGCGCGGCGTTCAGCGCCCGAGGTAGGGGTGCTCGGGGTGCCAGCGCCGGCAGGCCGGCCCTGACGTCAGCAGCCGACTGACCGGGTTGACGCGCCGATTCATTTTGTGTGCTCCGTCCGTGGTTGTGCTCTTTTCTGTGAACATCAGGACGAATCGTCATGAGGATGGCCTCATGAGGCGGATTTTCATAGTGGTTTGTTGGGGTTGAGCTGGATGCCCAGGGCCTGTCAGGAGTGCGGGCTAAAAGTAGGGCGGGGTTGAGCTGGATGCCCAGGGCCTGTCAGGAGTGCGGGCTAAAAGTAGGGCGGGACTGAGCACAACTTTGGCGGGGTTTGGATGCTTTGACTACATGCAAGGCGTGCATGGGCTTTCACCACCACTATAGAGCGTGTTCAAATCGCCACATTGCATCATCCGAGCCCGTCATTTGATGACTCATCAACGCGAACGCGCGCGGCCGTCCTCAATTAGCTGGACTGTTCAGAGGCGAGCATAGTCTTGCTCTGCCCCCTGGCTCATGTATCCCTTGAGCTGTTGACCTTGACCCACTGGCCGCGCCCTGACCACCAACTCCTTGTAGATTGTACATGATGTTACACGTCAATTTGAGGCCTCGTCAACTGGGATCAGTGTACAACCCCGCGCCCAAGGCAGTTGAGGGGCCAACAGAACGGCTCATAGGAAAGTAGATGGTTCAAAGCTGTCAAAAGACTATGAACAAAGCTCTACTGACTGAAACTCAAAACCAGCAAGGTAGTGCCGATGTGGCTGTAATCAACGAACAACTACAAAATAAGGACACAGCACGACTGCGCGATTGCGCCTGTTAGGTGGCATTCTCAGCCAGAATCCGCACAGCCACCTGCTCAGCTGCTGCTGCAGCAGCTTCCGCCGCCTTCACCGCTCCTGCCGCCTCTGCCTCGATCGCCGCCGCTGCCGCTGTGTGCTTCAGCACCCTGCGCTCCGCCTCCTTCAGAGCGGCCCTCTCCCTCGCCAGCCGCGCGTGCAGCGCGTCCCTGCTGCGCTCTGCCGCCTGGCGCCGCGCGAGGGCGGCCTCCAGCTCTCGCCGCCTGGCGGCTGTCTCTGCAGCCTGCTGCTTGACGGCTTGGAGGGCACGGACTACAGGGTCGGGGCTGCCAGGAGGCCCGCTGCCGCTGCCACTGCTAACGCCAGCACTGCATGCTGCGCCCTGAGCTGGCGGGGGCGGCACCGCCCTTTGCTGTGTGTCTCCTGGCTGCAGAGGCCCCGGCTGCACGGCCGCGGCCTCCGCAGTACCCAGGGCCGGCACACTCTGGCTGCCTGACAGGCCGGCCCCGCCCGCTGCTGCGCCGCTGGCCGATTTTGAGGCGGCCTCGGGGACTTGGCTGTCAGCGTTGGGCGCGCACCGCTTGCGTGACAAGTGCCTGGGCTGGGCGGTTCGCGACCCCTGAGAGCCCCACACTATTCCCAGAAAGGTGGTAGGGTCGGAAGCCGCCCACAGCTGCTTCGCCACGTTGTTTGCCTGGAGTGGTGGTGGTTGACAGCGATGATTATTCATCAGCGGTGGGAAGTACATCTAATGGCGGGTAATGCCATCATGCGTGGCTGCGTGCTTGCATTTGCGCACCATCGCCCCCAGCTGCGATGCAAGAATCATCCCGGCTGATGAGCCCATCGGTTGCTTGGGCGGACGACCTGCGTCGGCTCTCCCCGCCCGCCCGTACGCAGCCCCCACACCTGGGCCACAGCCCAGACAATGATTTTGGCTACGAACGCCCCCATCAACATGATGTCATCAAGCTTTGGTTGCTGCACTGTCCGAAACTTCTCGGCACGCTTGCTGTTGGACTTGAAACCCTTGTCGATCAAGCAGACTGCCATTGTGCCTGTGATGGCGTCCACACGGCTGTTGGATCAGTGATTCCATCTGCCCATGCCTTTTTTTGCGCTAGTACGTAATGGTTGGTTGTCAACATGATTAACATCCCCTGCATCAAGGTGTCACCCTCCTTTGAGCTCTGCATCGCAAGGGCGGGGTCGGCGTGACCTGCAATGCTCTCAGCCAGCGCTCGAGCGGAGAACGAGGGGCGACACTCACCGCACGGTAGAAGTCCTGAACCCTCGTAAGGCCCTGCTTTACAAATGTGACCTGTTCAGGGCTGTGGCACCATGAAGCCGGACCAGCTCAGCTGGTCGGCACAGTTGAGGGCAGTTGACGGACCGGGCTCGCCTTCAGGGACACGCCACCCTTCACAGCTGGAGCCGCCTTCCTTATCAGTCTAACATTGCAGTTTCTTGCGCTTTCTAAACGCTGATTCCGCAATGCTGCCGCTGTCAGACTGTCATCATTCTGCCAAGTGACGACCTGGAGGACAATCTGCTTTAGGTGGAGGAGGAAACCCGTGATTATCGACCAGCAAGCGGCCGCAGTATGCAGACGGCACCGCCTGGTCACCGCAAGACAGCACCCGACCGATCTGCAGGGTCCAAAGCGATTTGAACCCCTCCACTATTATTATGACGCAACATAAACTTATGCAGAGCGAGTTGAGGTGCTAACATCTCGCGACACAGCATCAGGAGCACAGATCGGTGCACGGCTCCGACTTGGCGACCCCCTGAACGCTGCGGTCATGAAAAAGAGCTGCGTATGAATATTTCTGTGCCCAGGGGTGCTTCTGGAAGTGCAGTGTTGAGGCACAAGTTTGTTGCGCTGACCGCTGCGCAGTGCGTTTGACTGATGCCCAGCGTAGCTCAAGCAGCAGCGCGCTCGTGAGTGTCGTATCAGTCAGACAGCATCAGCCGTGCTGAGCAGCAACACCTGACAGCAGAGGCGGCCGCAGCGGGGGCGGTGGCGGTAGCGGCGGCGTCAGCAGCCAGCAGGCAGCAGCCGCAACAGCAGCAACGATGCCGGTCAGCTTGGAGCGGCTGATCGCAGAGGCTGAGCCCTCGGTGATCACTGAGGAGCTTACGCGCGAGTGTATACAGGTGGGTGCAGCGCAGCTCTCGCTTAGCTGTATTACCAACAGTCGCACCCCGCGTGCGCAACCTGGTCCGCTCGGCATGGCCATGTGCCCCCCTCCCCATCGCACCTGCTGACAGGTCAACGGGAGCGATGCTGACCTGGCAGACGACAAGCGGCGGCAGCTGCCGTTCTCAGAGGTCGAGGCTCTGGCCTTCAGCTTCAAGAACCTGGCCCGCATTGCCAACCTGCGCGGCTTGGACAGCCTGACCAAGCTGCAGCTGGACAACAACCGCATCGAGCGCATCGAGAACATCAGCCACATGGTGGGCTGTCCCGCAAGGCGCGGCACCCACCTTTCGGCGCCTGCTTGGTCCGGGGCAGTGCAGCCTGTTGCGCAAGGTTGGGAACGGGGAGGAGGCAGCGGAGCTGGCAATGATTCTGGAGTGCTGCCTGCCGAGGCATGCAATAGTGCAAAGACAGCAGTTGCGTGCATCAAATGTTAAAATTTGCTCAGTTTGTCATTTTTTCGGATGATTCCCCGATTATCCGCTTGTAGAAGATTGGTCTGTGTAACAATGCGGAAAGAACACAATGAGGTTCTACCTCGCAACCAAGTCACCCACATCCAACCAACACCCTGGCCTGTACCCAATCCTCAACCCCACCCACAGGTCCGCCTGACATGGCTTGATCTGAGCTTCAATCAGATTACCCAAATAGAAGGCTTGGACACCCTCACAGCCCTGCAGGATCTCAGCCTCTTCAACAACCGCATCACATCAATCTCGGGGCTGGACTCCATGGCGGCGCTCAACGTGCTGTCCATTGGTGAGAGCCTGCCAGTTCCCAAGATGGCTTCAATTCTCAAAAACTAGGATGTATGTGCGGGGCCTGGATTGAGTTTGGCAGCAGCAATTGTCATGCAGAGCCCGTGAAGTATCCATGTTCAGCCGCCTCGTCTTGTGGTAGCTTTGGATTGTGGCAGTCCAGATGTGCCTTGGCGCCCAACATGTAGTGTGTGCCCACCACTTTCTTGTCTTTCAGGCAACAACGCCATTGCCAAGCTGGACTCCGTCGGCTATCTGCGGCGTTTCAACCGGCTGCAGGCAGTCAACTTGGCCGGCAACCCTGTGGCGCGAAACCCCAACTACAGGCAGGCAGGCTGGGGTGAGGGTGGGGGCTGAAGGTGAGGGGGCCGAATGCCCGTCCAGCAAGTGGCTTCCTCATAGCAGCCAAACAGTCAAGGAGCAACGTGGTATGGCAATGCTCGCATGGTCTAATTGCTGCACGCACTTCCTGCGTTGGCTGCTGTGCGCCCACAGCTCACCAGCCCGTGCTTGACCACACCTCATGTCCATGATCCGCCCCCCCCCCCCAAAAAAACACAAATTGGGTGATGGATGACCTCATACCGACCCTGCCGACATCCAATTGGCTCTGCGACCACCCCTCCTTGCACCCATCACCCAGGACGTTTGTCCTGAGCCACCTGCCCCACCTGGTGTATTTCGACTACCAACGCATCACACCCGCTGATGTCACAGGCGCCAAGGAGGCCCACCAGGTGTGGCGCTGGCACTAGCGAAGCGGTAGCTGCAGGGGCGAACCCACCCGGTACTCAGCTGGCCCCTGCAAGCCCTGCCAGCCAGCCCCTGCCGGCCCTGCAGGGCCCGGGCCTCACACACTTCTTACACTCACTCCCTTGCTAGCAAACGGTCCAGCACAATATACGGCAGCAATGCAAACCAGAGACATTCCATCAAGTTGAGGGATTATGTTTGATACGCTTTCGACCACCAGGACGAGCTGCTGGAGATCCAGGAGCGCGAGGATGCTGCGGCGCACGAGGCGGCGGCAGCAGCCGAGGCTGGGGCGCATGCGGCGCTGATGGACGAGGCCAACCTGACCGGCATTGAGGTGGGGTGCACGGACGGAGCGAGGGACGGCTTCCGGGGGCTGGGTGTGGCCGGGCGAGGGGCCCGAGGCCAGGGTGAGCGCTTAGCAGGCTGGGTACATTGTTTTAGAGCGTGCACGTGCAGCAGATCACGGCCGCGCGTGCTGGACGGCAAAGCCGTGCACCGCAGCCTGCTCTCAAGCGGCACTTTGCCCTGAGCGTCCTCATGCACCTCGCCAGAGTCTCGCTCCGCCCGAGGCGGCACATACAGCCTTCTTCACCGCGCCCCTTGGCCCCGCAACAGCCGTCTTGCCCGCGCGGGCCCTCCGACATGTCCACCTCGTCTTGCGTCGCCCCCCCCCCCCCCCCCCCCCC
>NW_014012015.1:6743-13025 GCF_000611645.1 Monoraphidium neglectum
CCCCCCAGCCCCTGGTGGATGACGTGGCAGCGTCCGACCCCGAGTGGCCCAAGCTGTCCGCCATCCCGGGCCTCACGGAGCCCTGGAGCGACGTCAGGGACAAGTGGCGGCTGGCAACCGAGGAGTTCAAGGTGCGGACGCCTGGACGGATCAGGAGGCGAGAGGCATCTGATAGTTGCAAGGCCACGCCCTGTGCTGGCCTGCAACATTGGATTTCGGCCCGGGGCCTGCGGCCTGCCGCTTAGTTTCCATGCGTGGGCGTTCGGACACGCGCAGCCTCGGCACCAAGCTGCGCAATCTTGGCTCTTGACCCTGCCGGGCCTTGCAGAACGCAGGCGCGTTGGTTCGCCGCCCCTGGTGGTGGTGAGCATGTAGCGTGCGCGTTGACCCCTCGGCCGCGCATATTCTCTTTGCTGTTTCCTGTTGGCCCATCCCAGCTGATGATCTTGGAGAGCCACGGCCGCAAGAAGGCTGAGTCAGCAGAGTTCAGGGCGGCGCTGCAGGTGAGCCGGCGTATAAGATGTTGCGGGGCAGGGCGGGGTTGGTGAGGCGCACGCCTGTAGAGCAGGCTTACATGAGCTCAATGCTGCCGGTCCCTGCAGCCACGGCACAGCTTTGACTGCGATTCAGGCGCAATGCAACAGCTCAACGTTGCGGCCAGCTAGCGACGAGTGTGGCACGCATTCAGCCAACGTTGGCCATACACAAAGCAATTGGTGGATTCATCACCAGATATTTGCACTGCGATGCCTGCGACACAAGCAGCAGTTAGAACATGGATGTAACAGCACCAGTGCTTGCGACGCAGGCTGCTTTGGACGAGCGCGACGGCGAGGCCCGCCGGCTGATCACAGAATACGAGAGGGCCCGGAAGCAGGTGGCGGCATCAGCAGCAGCAGGCGCCTCAGACGCCGAGGAGCGGGTGAGTTTGCATATGCGAAATGGATCTGACCCAGCCAATTAAACCATTCGGCCGTCTTGTCGCTGTCTGCCGCTGCGGCCCGAACCCACCCTGCCCCCGGCTGTGTTGTTCCAAATTCGGCAACAGCGCATTACCCCGGCCGGAAGCGCCTACTTCACACGTCAGCGGCCCAAGCAGCGCGGCCGCCCCTCGCGCCCTGCCGCCGTCCAGGTGCTGGGCGCCAAGGTGCGGCTGATGTCGCTGCAGGAGGCGCTGCTGGAGCTGGAGCTGGACGCAGTGGACGCGGCGGGGCAGCTGTGCCAGGTGGGGCGGCGGCCAACAGTGGCGGCCAGCAAAGGCGGCCCACAAAGGAATGAGCCTGTCCGGCAGCCATCGTCCCGCCTCCCTGCGTCCCGCGAGTTGGGAGCCGTGCTGCGTGCTTTCAAGGCGCCAGGTGCAGCAATTTGGAGATGTGCAACTCTGTGCAGCGGGGGACTGAGCCGTGTGTCCCATCTCACGCACTCTGCAGGAGTTTGACCGCACGTTCAGTGAGATCGCTGAGGCCAACAAGCTGCAGTACAACTCCTTCTTCACCCAGGTGCCGCTCGCGCAGCCGCGAACGCCGTAAGGCGCAAGAGCATGCACCCCTCATTTCGCTCATTACCCACGCGACACGCCTGGTTGGACCATGCGCACCGAAAAGCGGGATGTTTGCAAAAATATGCCTGCGCACCGTCATCCCCTGGACCTTCATGCATTCCCCACACGTCCCCACGCACGCGCCTAGATCCGTGACCTGGAGGGTGCCTTCACCAACGGCCTCGCGGCGGCGGCGCCGTCGTTCTTGGAGCGCTACGGCGCATCCAGCGACAGCCCGGAGCTGGACGCCCTGCCAGAGGAGGCCCAGGTGCGCTGCTGAGGGCGCGGCCCCCTGCAGGTTGGCAGCGTGTCGGGGCTGTCAAAGGGCTGATACAGGGGAAGGGTGGGAGAGGGGAGGGAGGGCCCAGCATCTTCATCGTCCTGCAGGGAAGTGGGCCGGTGGCAGCAAGCATCATTTCAACTGAGACAGTCTAGCCCTTGGTACATGTCTTCAGCGGAGGGGTTGATTGACATTCCCGTGTTGATTGGTGATCGCCGCAGCGTCGCATGCCTGTGAGCACCTCAATAACACTGTGGCAACCGCCATGACTTGACAAGTGTCCTGCATACGGCTGGCCTCCCTTGGCAGGTGCTTCTGGGGGACAAGGACGCCTTGCTGAACGCAATACAGGTGGGTGCGCCGAGCACCACGCTAGCCAATCAGCCCCATTCTAGTGGCCCTGCCGCAGCCTGCAGGGCTCTGCTCCCGCGTGACTGCCAGCCCAGCTCACACCTGCAAATTGCACCCCTGCTGCGGCTGCTGCTGCCCGTCGGGGCCCACCTCCTCTGAAATCGCAGGCGTCCCACGACGCCAGGGTGGCCAGGATCGACGGGCTGGAGGACAAGCTGGTGCGGCCTGCTGTGTCCTGTGCTATGCTGGATACGTGCAGGATCAGAATCTCCAGCAACTGTTTGTCAGGCGCATGCGCTCCGCCGCCGCGCAGACTCTGAGCGAATTCTTGTGCAAGGGGCGGCCCTTGTCGCGCGGGCATGTCAGGGGAGCGGACAGCAGCAAGAGCGCGAATGCGTGTCGGTGGGAATTCCCCGTGCAGGTGGCGACTGAGCTGCGGCGAGCAAATGAGGCCGCAGAACGCAACAGCGAGTGGGAGGCCAAACGCCACAGGTGATGGCTGCAAGCTCTTTGACTGCCTTCTTGAATGGGCATGGTGCCAGAATGGACGTTGGCAAGAACTTCTGCCCTGCTCGACCCTCGCAACTACCCACACTGCACATGACATTTTGCAGGGACCGCATGGCCGAGATCCTGGGGTACCTGGAGCGCAACGTTCAGGTGAGCCGCTGCGTGGTCTAGGCCGGGTCCGACCTCGGTTAGCACCTGTCAGCAAGCCGATGCACAGCCGGGGCTCTCGGAGCCAGCCCGCTCAGCTGATTGGCCAGCTCAGTTGAGCAGCTTGCAGTAACCTACCTTGGAATGCAGACACTCTCATTGTACTTTTTGCTGGGTTCCTAGTCTGAATGTATTGACCCCTCTGTATGATGCAACCAATCATCATCTTCAGGAGCTAGACGCGTTGGCGCAAAGCCTGGCGGATGCTTGATGCACCCCTGTGACTGTGTGCATTCGATGGTGTGTGCATGGCGGCTGATGTGGGGAATCACTTGTCACGCCTTTTGCATCATCATGCTGTGTTCTCTGGCTGGTGACGGCCGCATTTACTGTCAAACAGCATTATGATAAGCAATGGCCCAGTTTGCGCACGGCCTTGCAATTGTTTGGCAAGTTCTGTATGTGCAAGCACCGCTGTAAGTCAACATCATGCAACCGCACAATAACATCAATTTAATGTGTGCAAATTCAGATAACACACTCAACGCAGCCGCAGCGGCCCCTGGGCGGCCAGGCTGGATGTGCCGCAAGGTCGAAATGTGGCCAAGGTCTGAGAATGGCTCCCATCATCAGGCGGGCACACCCCATCGCTTTCTAGGCCACATATTGCAAACAATAATGTGTCCCTGCCACCTCCAGCCGTCAGCGGCGGTTTATAGGGGTGTCTGGTTGACTCTGCCCCACTATTCTCAAGTGTCATCACTTCGTGTGACGCGGAACCTTGGTTGTCAAACACATGGCGGGCTGCAGCTGGCCAGCTGCTGGAGGAAGCGGCTAGCTGCCGTAAGGCCACCTGCCTGCAAGGTGCCATTGGCGCTGGCGCATGTCCGTTGCGAGCACTTCAGCTGCATGTGAGGGTGCAGCCAATGCTCCCGCACATTTGATGATGATGAGGTGCATTGCGCCGCACCGAAATTGCGGCGGATATTCAGTGCGGAAGTACTCCTCCGCACTGAAAATCACTCTGATGTATTGCCCCACGCAGGGGTGGCACGCCCTCTTGGAACACACCCACGCCCCCCGTTGGCGCGCCGTGATGGCGAGGGCGTGACTTTATTTGCAGGGTCTGACGCACCGGCTCACTCCTGCGCCGCCCACGGCAGCAGCAGGGGTGGCGGGTTTGTGCATGAGCGGGTGTGGCGTGCAAGCAGAGCAAGCACCAAAGCGAAGAAGGGAGATGGCACGGAGATAGTGAATGACACGCAACCAACCCCCTGTTTTGGGTTGCTTTTCTGGGTTACAATCGTCCTGCCTGAGCGCGATTCCTCCCGCCTTCAACACCAACCATGAGTGAAGGCACTAAGGAGTCACCACGAAGTAGCCCACTGAGTGACGGCAGTGCCGACCGCAATGTACAGGCAACGCTTGGCCAAAATAAACAAAGTATGCCCCTTTCGATCAGTTTGCTCACTGTGCCGCGTCACAGCTATAGTTCTTGCTTCAGAGTCTTTGCTTTCGCTTTGCTTTGTTGCAATCGTCTTTGCTATGCTTGCTTTGCGTCTAGGACAAGCTAAACCCGAGACTTATCGGGGTCTATATATGCACAAAAGTGTGAAATTGACGCTGCCTCATTAGCTAAGTGGATATAGCGTCTGACTTCTAATCAGAAGGTCGTGGGTTCGACCCCCTCATGAGGCACGATTTTGCCTGGCCTTCCTCGTCCCAGCGGCTGCGCGTGTGTCTCCCGAACCCGAACCCCTGTGCAGGCTTGGCAGAGCAACACACCTTTATGGGTGTACACTAATTTAGCCACGATGATGTTACACGTGCAAGAAGGCGTGCTATGATAGCTGCCTCTTTGCATAGCCGCGTTGCCGCCTTTACGCCTTGCTGCCATACGCGACACCACCAAACTGCCCTTTCTGAACGCGCTTGTCCACTTTGGCCGGAGCACGCTTGATGAAGTCCAAAACCAGACTGTGAGCAGGGCAGGGCGTGACACAGTGAGCAGATGCGGATAAGCTTTTGCAAGGTGATTGCGCTGTTAGGTCCATTGCCGGCTGGCCGTGTGCAGGCCACGCATTCCATACACCGCAGCGCAGGGTCTAGCAGCAGCTGGCCTGTTCAGAGATGTCAAGGGGGGATTTTAGCTGGTAGCAGGTTTTTGCTATAGCCAAGCAGGGCAACCTCCCTCGCTTGCATCCTCCCCTGCTCACTTGGCTGTGCCGATGGGATCACGGTCTTGCACTGCGTGCCCAGCGCCATCGACGACAACGACATCAGCCGCAGGCGTCTGTGCTGCGCTGAGGTATGCATTCCGGACGGGCAACGCATGGTCCAGACTGCCGTGCACGTACATGAACTTGTTGCTGACCCCACGAAGTTTGGGGTAGGCAGCGGTTGGCCCACGGAAGTAGTTGTCCAGGGCAATCAGCTGCTGGTCCAGAGTCTAGCAACGGACCGATGCATGCATGCACGCAGTGGGCGGGTGGGCACGTGGGCGCAGGAAGCACGAGGCACATGGGACGCGACAGGCCCGCAGGGGATTGAGGCGGGATCCCAGGCTACACCACTTTTTTTACCCATTGTTGTGATTGCAGCATTCCTGCCATTTATACGCAAATAGTGTTGGTAAGACACTCACCTTGGGCGAAATGGCCGCGATGTGCAGACCAGCCTTGGCAAACGCGGCACTTGCAGCAAGGTTCTCGCACAGCGCCTTATCATCCTTGCCAGCTGGATAGATAAGGTCAACGAACGCATTGGGATTCTGCGTAGAGATGCAGGGGATAGATCAGTGATTAATCAGCCGCCGCTTGCCCGCTTGGGAGACACGAGCGTGCACTACGCCTACCACGCTCTGCTTGCGTGACGCTACGTCACGCTTTACAGCATTGTGGCTATTCACAAGACTTACCCTTTTGCCCAGAATTGGGAAGCTCAGGATGCTGCCATTTGTGATCGGGTCAAACCAAGTCGCTGCCCCACCAGCAGTAGAGGACAACATGACAATGTGTGAGAGGCTGCTGCCTTTGGTCACCGCTGCGGTCGCCGCAATCGTGCCTCCCATCGAGTAGCCTGAGCAGAGGGTGTAAGTATGCGTGTCTGTAAGCTTTGCAATGATATGTCCATACAGATGAGGGGCACGCAGGCAACGGCAGTTGAGCAAGCGCCACTGGGCTCCAAGCGCCTGTTACCCATGACCACCACGCACCAAGCACGACAGGCGCGGACAGCGACAGCGCCTTGATAAGTCCCAGCGTTGCATCGGCCATGTAGGGGATGGTGATGTTGGCGACCTTTGCCGTGGAGTTGCCAACGCCAGGGTTGTCAAAAATCACCACTTCGTGGCTGGTGGCGAGCTGCTGCAGGAAAGGAATCGGCCAATTATACATGGCTTCGCACATGTAGATTGGGGGCAAGCAAGGGGCAAATGGCACATACAGGAGGGGCG
>NW_014012014.1:0-526 GCF_000611645.1 Monoraphidium neglectum
CCGCCGCCGCGCGCGGGCGCCGCCGTCCGGCGGCCCGGCGCCCTGTTCAACGGCAGCGGCAGCCGCAGCGGCAGCCCCTTGACGGCCGGCGCCGCCTGCAGTCGCCAGCCACGACGCTGCGTCATCCTCAAATTCCATGCTATCATCCCCTTTGCCTCCGCCACCGCCGCCGCCGCCGGCGCCGCCGTCCATGAGCGACCGTCCATGGGCAGACAGAGCCCCCGAGCCGCGGCCGCCTTGGCTGGCCGAGGGCGTGGCCCCGAAATCCCACAGCTCCAGGGGTTCCTCCGCCAGCACCTGGATCGGGTTCGAGTGACACACAATGACGTCACAACGATGCTGGTGTGTCATCGCAGTCAGCAAAGCCGACGGCTGCTTGGCATAAGCACGGGTGAAGCAACCCCGAGGGCCAACACGACAGCGTCAACCCCCCACTGCGCCATGACGCTGGGCCGCGCGCGGTCAACGGCGCGCCCGATGGGTCCGGCTGCTGTCCCGCCTGCCCTCGTGTCACCCCCCCCCCCCC
>NW_014012014.1:993-5379 GCF_000611645.1 Monoraphidium neglectum
CCCCTCCACCCACCTGCGTGGCCGGCGCGTCCAGGCTGTCCGCTGCCTCCAAGATTGCGCCGTTGGCCACAAACGCGTCCAATTCCATCTCCTCGTCTTGCCCCTGCAGCTGCCCTCCCGCCTCCTGCTCTTGTGCCTGCTGCTGCTCATCCGGCCCGCGCTGCCCGCCCGACGGCGGCGCCGCGGCCCCTCGCTCCGCGGCGCGCACGGCGGCCATCTTGCGGCGCCGCCACGGCGGGGGCCGGCCCTTCTTGAGGCGAGGCTGCTGGCTGGTGACAGGTACGTTTGTGCAACCGCCATTGCTGCGCCGCTGCCCATTTCCGTGATTAAGCTCCTGCTGCTCACCTTGAGTCAGCCCCGCCTCGGCCGTCCGCTCGTCTTCCTGCTCCCCCTCTGCGCCCTGCCGCCGCTGCTGCTGCTGCTGCTGCTGCTGCTGCTGCTGCTGCTGCTGCTGCTGCTGCTGCTGCTGCTCCTGCTGCTGCTGTTGCCGCGACCACCGCTGCTGCCTGGGCTGCGGGTGCTGCGTGCGCCGCTCCTGCGCCGCCTCCGCCGTCTGCGACGCAGCCGCCACCTCGTCGCCGCTGCCTTCGCCCGCCCCGAAGGCGGCAGCCGGCGAGCCGCGGCCCTCGGCGGCAGCCGGCCGCGCGGCGCCAGCCGGAGCGGCCGCGAAGCCGGCGGCTGCAGGTTGAGGTCCCGGGGGCGGCCGCGGCGCAGCAGACACGAGCCAGTCCGACACCGGGGGGGCACCGCCCCTTGCTTGCTGTTTCGCAACCTGCAAAACAAGGCAGAATGAAATAACGACATGAGCGCCGCATGTTGCAGGCAGACTTCTGCACGGCGCCGCCGCGCACCCGTGCGGTTGCACAAACTGGGAGCGCCCACGCTCTTGCAGCACAGCATGCTGCTTGCGGGTGTTTGGCCCCACCAGCGAACCAACGGGGCGTGTGCACACCCTTTTCGATCATCAAGAGGCGCATTTGGCTCATCGCGGCAAACCATTGGGCGCGTCATCGGGCGCGCACCTCGTGGATGGGCGGCCCCGCGACCTGCAGGAAGCTGTTGTTAGGGAGCGGCAGGAAGATGGAGCAGTGCAGCAGGAGGTGGAGCATGACGGTGTCGCCGACGCGCCGCAGCAGCTGCTGCCACTCGGGGCCCTGCAGCAGCTGCGCGCGCGGCGCGGCGCGGCACGGCAGGGGGAGGAGGGCCGTGGCGACGTGTCAGGGAATATGAAACCGATCCAGCAGGAGTGGGCGGGGTGGCCTGGTGAAGGGCATGACTTGGGATGGTGACAAAGCAATGCGGTGGACACTCGGTGCAGGAACAGAGTTGTAAGGTTGGAGGGTCAGGCTTAGGGTGTTTGAGCGGCCCACTCGCACAGACACCTTCACACAAACACAAACCTACACACGCACACATACATGCGCGAGCGCGTGCGCGCACACCTTGGTGGCCGGGTTTGGGTGCCAGGAGTCCGAGTGACACAGGCCAGGCACAAAGGCCCCCGTGGTGCGGGGAGCTTTCTGTGAGGGCAATGGGCAGTGGGGGCGGGGGCGGCGCTAAGTCAGCACCAGGGCCCGCGAGCGACAGCCGCAGGTCAACCCCGTCAGGCTTTGCCGCTGCCCAAAACGCCACCAACAACCCAGCGACCTGATGGTCCAAGAGAACAAGCAGTAGAGCCTTGCTGATCAGAAAATATTTGCGGTGCACCTTTTTGAAGCCGTAGCGCAGCACGTTGTCGGTGTTTCGCCGCACCAAGACATCGATTGCCTGGAGCAGCAGCTGCATTTTTGAGCGGCGGAGCGGGCAGAACGCGGCGGCGCTGTGTTTAGCCCAAACGTACTTATTGCGGCAGCGCTGGGGTTGAGGCCTCGGCGCAGAGCTCATGAATGAGATTCAGGGGTGATTCAGGGGCTGCGGGGCAGGGCGGGGCGCAAATGTGGTGCTGACGTGGCAGGCGGGCTGGCGGGTGAAGAGGCGGGCACCTGCTCCTGGGTCGACCGCTGCGACAGCCGCAGCTGCTGCCCCTGCAGCCGCGGAGCATCCCGGGAAACCGCCACCACCGTGCGCCGCAGGAAGTGCTGCGAGAAGGCGCGTGGGTCTCCCGGCAGCGCCAGGGCCAGGCGGGGCGGCGCCGCCATTTGAACGGCGGCGTTGTCAGCTGCCTGCGGCGGCGCCGTAGCGGGGGCACCCGCAGGCGAGGGCGCGCCGCCTGCCGCGATGAGCTGGACTGCATCCTCTAAGCTGAGCGGCTCCTGGTAGAGCCGGTTGAGCACAGCGGCCTTGACGCGCGGCGGCGTGTGTGCACTTCGCGGCATAGCGGCGCAGCAGGGCACAGCGAGCGCAGCACGCGTCCGCCACGCAGCGCTGTCAGCGCCTCTCGGGGGCCTCTAAGGAACTTATGACATGTCTCACGCCTTTGTGATGCCATTGACAAGACGAAAGTGGCCAGGCTGCATTACTACAGCATCACCTGCCGCGCAATGAGCGTCTGGTCAAGACATATCGAAGAACGATTCAGATCACTACTGACATTCAAATATGCTTGCTAGCAGAGTGTCACCCGTAGATCAAACTCGTCGAACCTGATGCCGCCTTGCAGACATGGCGAGGCCCAAGAGGCTTTCTCATCGCATGTCTGTGACAGTAGTGCTTAGCGTGTTGGTGGTGCGCATCCATGGACCCTTCAGTCCGCAGCCATCTGATTGTGCACACCCCGCTGACCGCATTCGTCGCCACCTGCATCAAACACAGGTGCTCACAACCGTTGCAAGGCTCTCGGACGTGGCACGTCGCCAGCATCTGGCCGAGTGTGATGCGACTGGCGAGTGATTTGGGCCTGCTCCAGGGGGTGAAGGGCAGTTGGTCTGCACAACCGCCAATGCACACTTCACACTGCTCGCAATCGTGTGCCAACTTATCCTGTTTGGATACCTGGGGCTTTCACAAATATACACCCACTCTGTGATGCGACGTCACGTGCACAGATTCACATTTATTGTGTCCAAACGCCGCTGCGCAGGCGCAGGTTGTGACAACCGGAACAGTCACCATGTGAGGGCAAAAGGACAGCAGGAGGTAGTGCCGCCCCCGCCGCCGCAGCAGCAGCGGCGGCAGCAGCAGCAGCAGCAGCAGCAGCAGCAGCAGCCAGCCGGCACAGATGTGCCTGCACCAGCCATCTCAATCCCAGCGGGGACCAGTGCCGGTCACAGTGAGGCCGATGGCGGCGGCGGAGGCGAGCACGATGAAGTGCCAGGGCGCTTCACCACGTTTGACCCGGAAAGAGTCAAGGTGCGCCCGTTCACACTCTGCAGCAGTTGGAGCCGCTGCTTCAGGCAGGACGACTGTGATGGCAGGGATCACTGCAAACAGGCCTCCCACCCTCTGCCTCGCGAATTGATGGCCCTTGCATGAAACGACCTGCTGGTCATGCCTCAAAATGCCTAGCCCACCCAACTTTTGGCCGCCATCTTTGCAGAAGCTGCCCCATGTTGACAAGTGCCGCGTCTGCAAGGTCTGCATTACTGTTGAGGAGGAGGCCAACTTCTCGCCTCAGAAGGCCAAAGGCGGTGGCGCGCTCGACGGCCCGCCAAAAAAGCACCAGCACATACAGCAGCAGCGGCTCGGGAAGCACAGGCGCCGGCAGCTACTGGGACGCCGCCGGCGGCGGCTGCAGCGGCTGATCCACGCCGCTGACGCCGCGCTCGACCTGCCGCCAGCTGCTGGCCGCCCCACGCATCAGCCGGCATGCGGCAGCACCTTAGGCACCTCCGGCACACAAACTCTGCGGCGCCTGGCCGCCGGCACCCCGCAGATCGACGGCATCAGCACGCACGCCAAGTGGGTCGCAGCCCACGGCGGGGCCGCGGCGGCGGCTGCGGCAGCAGCGGGCGGCAGCAGCGGCAGCAACAGCGGCGGCGCGGCCGGCGTGGAGGTGGTCACTGGTTATGACGACACGGCTTTCGAGTGGGGGGGCCGGTCGTACAGCATCGCGCCGCGCAGCATCTTGCACCCCGCGGGCCAGATTCGCACGTGTCCGGCGTGCCGCGGCTGCCGGCATCAACTTGAGTGGATGCCCAAAGGTGCGCCGGGCCGCATTATTGACGCGGCGGCCGCGCCGCACTGCTGCGGCCACCACCATGCCGCGGCACGCCGCCGCTTTGCCTCCGCTCTCATGCGGGGCAGCGCCACTCAGGCTGCAGTGCGGCGTCTGCATGTCAAACACTCACTCTTCAGCCCCCAAAGTACCCTGTACCCTGTGCCTCAAATTGCTGGCTGCGATTAGGCACGCGGATGCTCAACTCTTACTTCACCCACGAGACCGGGGCGTCCCCTGGCTGGCTGCTGCGCGTCAAGTCAAACCGGTCGCGCACGGGAGAGGCGGCCGTG
>NW_014012014.1:5575-7722 GCF_000611645.1 Monoraphidium neglectum
AAGGTTGGGGGGTTACATTAGGCATGGCACGAGGGGATTGCAGCAGTATGCAGGGATCTGGGGATGCACGGTGGGTTCAGGTTAACCGCACTCCTCAACAGCCACAGTTCCACTGGCGCCCGAAGAGCCCGCGCTCCTGGCTGCCAGGGTCCGTTGTTCACAGTCTGACCCGCCCGCTTGCCGTCCACCTCCCATCGCACTGGCTAGGTGTGGTGCGTCCCGCTGCGCAAGCCGGGGACGGCCGCGCCCGCAACTTGCAGGCCAGACAGGATCCGCGCCCGGCTGCAAACCGTGCTGGCGCAGCAGGTGCGGGCCAGCGGTCCCTCCAGCTCAAGGCATCAAATACAACTTGCTTATCCCATGCGCATGTGCTGTTTTTGCATTTTCGACGCTCTCGGGGCATGGCTTTTGCGTGCACACCACCTGCCTGTCCGCGCCCACCTGTCAACCCACCCTTCGCGCCTTGCGGCACAAGCAAATCCATCCTTCCGCACAACGGAACCTTTGCCTCGCTGTCGCCCAGCGTGTCGCCGAGGACTGCGGCCTCATGGGCGTCCTGCCCAGCCACTGGGTCGCCCCCGTTGACGGCGTCCTGCCCGGCAGCGGCTACCGCATAACATGGGACGGCCTCTGGGCGGAGCTCTCCCCGGGGGCCTCCCTCGAAAACCTCGCAGCCCACGGGGCGCCGCCGGCGGCGCCTGCAGCCCTGCTCGACCTGCTGCAGCGGCGGCTGAGTCAGCGTGACGTCATCAACGCGTCGGTGTTTGACCTGCTGACGAGCCAGTGCGACAGGCACGCGGAGAACGTGTACGTGTCGGCGGCGGGGCAGCTGAGCCTGATCGACAACGACCAGGCGTATGGATCGAGTGAGTGCGCGCATGCATCAATCAGATTAAAAGCATGCCAGTGGGCCCGCCCGCGCCTTTTGAAGCTGCGGCCCCACGCTGCCCGCGCTTATTGTTGGCGGGTGGCTTTGTCCGCGCACGGCTGCGATCACAGCTCAGGATGTGAGGTTCGTGCATGTTACCGATTGCCCGAAATCCGCTTGTTTCCAGCTCCCCGGCCCCTGCTCTCCCAACAACAACTCATTTGCAGGCTGGCGCCCCTGCGGCGTCGACTCCATCTTCCTGCCTGGCACCCAGAAGTTTGAGATCTCGAGGCTGGGCTTCAATTACGTGATGAAGGCGCCGCACGATAGCCCCGCCCAGGACTACTCGAGGGCAGCCAGCCCCCTGCAGCTGCTGGATTACCGCTGCCACGCGCCTGGCGCGAAGCTGGGCACCGACTACCCGCCCCAGGTGCTGCGCAACACTGGTCGCTTTCATGGCTTTACGGGCGGGGTGTGTGGGCACTGGCGAGGTGCGGATGGTTCTGTCTTGGAGCGCTGCCTCCATCATCAAACCCGGATGCAGATGCAGAGGGCCCTTGTGCGCGACATTCACAATTGGCTGATCAAGCAACGTGTCCCCGCACCGCCTGCAACCTCCACCTCAAAGGTGACGTCCTGCCTCAAGATGATATCGCGAATGACCAAGCAGCAAGTCCAGCGCCACTACGGCTTCCCCCAGCTGGCGGCCGCCGCGGCCCTCCGCCGCCGCGCGAGCGACATGCTGTCCCGCGGCTTTGAGTGGACCCTCCAAAACGGCTGGCCCCGCAACCCGACGCCCGCGCGCTACCGGTGGGCGCCGCCGTGCTGCAAGATGCGTGGGGAGCAGCCGCTGCCAGGCACGAGGCCGGTGTACGCATGCGTGAAGTGGGAGCGGGGCCCGACGAGCCTTCCGCGGGGCGAGCCGTATTTTGGAGGGCCCTGGAACGCGAGTTCGAAGGACACGGGGAGCTATGCGCTGGGGGCGCCGCCGCGCCCGGGCCATGTGTGGCCGAAGGGCTGGGCGGCGGGCGCATGGCTGGGGGATGACGATGGCGGAGCGGACCCTGGTTACGCCCCTATGGCGCAGGCACACACACTCGAGCGTTGACTTGTAAATAAAAATTCATCATAGCATGCATGCAATGACAAGGGTCGATTGACGTGCAGAGTTGTCCAGTTGTGGTCGTGTTGGTTGTCCCATGACCTGTGGACCCCGGACAGGCTGGGAGGCGGGAATTCCGGGGGTGTGACAGGTGCCCCATCCGGATGTTGGACTGCC
>NW_014012014.1:8550-14355 GCF_000611645.1 Monoraphidium neglectum
ATCTGGCTCATGTCGCACATGCCACGGCTGACGGGCCATGCGTTGGGCGTGGCCATGATAACGTGGTGGAATCAACAGCGGTGAGTCGCATGCGCAACATCGCACACGGCGCTGCAGCAGTGAGCCTTGTCACCCCAGCACAGGAGCGGCTGTCGCGCAACGCGACTCGCAGCCTGCTGCACTCGAAACCAGCAGTCAAGTTGACTTGCACATGGTGGGGCAAAAAATATCTTATCAAAGAAACCAACATTTAATCAGCTTACCGCCTCATACCGACCTTGCAGCAAGATCATACGACTGGCTTAGACTGACACCCGAGAAGCTCGCGTCTGCGTTGGCAACGCGTTCCGGAAGGCATCGTTCCAACGATCTCGGTGCTTTGCAAGAGTCGGCGGTCGACTTTGCAGAGCCAGCTGCGTGTGTTGGCGGCAAAGCGGGCGGCAGCAGCGTACAGCAGTGCTCGAGCAGCGCGCAGCGGCAGGAGGTGCAGGTCCAGCAGCATGCACCCTCCGCTCATCATAGACAAGCATCCCATCTGTGCTGAGGTGCGCGGAAGGCTTCGCCACAGCTGTCACGCACTGCAGCTGCCCTTCAACGCGCGGCGGCCAGCGGCAGCAGCGGACGCACCACCCCTCAACCCCGCGTCGCCCTGAAGTGCCCAGCGACAACCCCGGCCTGCCGCTGCCCTGCCTGTTACGCGCTACCAGTTCATTGAGGCGCTGACGCGATGCCACAAGGAACACAGCGTGGCCAAGTGGTGGGGCGCCTGCAACGACCCAAAGTTTGAGTTGACAAAGTGCCTTGACCGGGAAAAGAAGGAGCTCAGGTGAGGCCAGGCATGTGCCGCGGCTGGCCACAACGGTATTCAACAAAATTCAGCATGTTGAATTTTCCATGGTTTCAGGGGTTTCAGGGCAGGGTTGGAGAGGGTGTGTGCGTGTGTGCGTGCATGCACGCATGCATACGCGCGCGTGTGCAACTTTTTGATTTGATAGACGCACGCGCGTGAACAGAGAGAGAGAGCGCGCGCGCGTGTGTGTGTGTGTGTGTGTGTGTGTGTGTGTGTGTGTGTGTGTGTGTATGTGTGTGTGCCAGTGTGCGCGCGTCTGTGCGCGTCTGCACGCATGCGCATGTCTGTGCAGGGGAGGGAGGGCTCGCGCCGAACAAGCAAAGGCCCCCTGGGAGCCAACAGAGCCGTGCGAAGTTACAATCACACCTTGCCCGGCGCTTATGAGCCACCTTCCTGCATTCGACAATGTTTTGGAGCAGGGCGGCGCGCCAGGAGAAGGCCAAGGCGGAGTTTCGTGAGAAGCAGGAGCGGAGCCGTCAGGAGCGCGAGAAGCGGGCGCAGCAGGAGCAGCAGCAGCAGCCGCAGCAGCCGCCAACACCGCCGCAGCAGCAGCCCAGACAGCAGGAGCAACCACAGAGTCAACAACAGCAGCAACAGCAGCAGCAGCAGCAGCGGCAGCAGCAGCAGCAGCAGCAGCAGCAGGCGGCTCAGAGGCAGCCACCGCTGCAGGACGCCAGGATGCAGTTGCTGGAGCGAGCCGAGGCCGCAACCGCCTGCTTCGCCCTTTTCTTCAACACATGATGCAGTAGCTGCTTGCCCTTGGCATTGTCTCGGCCTGCTTGTCGATTGTGGTTTTTAGCTATTGTAAGTGCCCCATTTTTTGGATGTCAGGGTGGCGTGAGGAAGGAAGGTCACGTGGTCACGCTCAGGCAGTGATGGCAGGCAGAAAATTACGACAAAGGACAGCATCAACCCTTTAGCAAATACGGGGACGAGGGGGATACGAGCAACCCGATGCGGAGGGGGGCGCTGGCTCAGGCAGTGCCAGGGGCGCAGCCGCCCTTGAGCTTGCCGCTCAACTTTGAAGCTGCGACCAACTGCAATGCCCACCGGCTTGCGCATTTCAAGCACGCGGCCTGCGGCTGCAGCATGAGCAGACACCAAGACGCAATCACATTGCTCTGGTAGCAGCACGCGCGCTTCTCCAAACTGCTGCAGTGCTTCTAAAAGAATCTGTGCACACGAGGCTCGCCTCGGCCGATGACATCATCACCACCATCCTGCTACCCATAGCTCTCCCTTTCAGGAGGCAGAGCTAAGTCAACACCATTGACAATGGCGCAACATCGGTTACATGCCCGCATAGCTGCCGTCTGCGTGCCGTATGCGCTGCTTGAATACGAGCGATATCCGCGGGCCGGCGTCCCTCGCGCGCCGCTCCACTTTAATGCAGTGCTGCAGCCGCTCCTGCAGCAGGGACGAGTGGGGACGGTGTGGATGTGCGGCCGAGAGCAGACAACACATGGATTTCGCTGGACAGCACACGGGCAGGCGCTGGCGGGGTAAAACGCTCGCGCCACCCAAGCAGGGACGCGTGTCCGGGCTCGTATGTGCCACGCCCGGCTGTGTGTGTGCACGTGTGGCTGCTGGCGTCACAGAATGCCCGCAGCCCGGTGGATGAGATACATCAGATGATATTTGCACGAAGAGACAACCAATCAATCAGTTCAGCGCACCTGGCAGTCCCCAAACATCTCCACCACGTCGCCGTTCGACACTGGGTAGCTCCACCTGCAGGCGTGGTCGGCCGCGTCCCGGAACACAAACTGGCGCGTGGCGCCCAGGCTGACCACGGCGGTGTTGGGGGTCCAGGCGTCGTACTGGCAGGACGGGAAGGGGGCGCGGCGGTGGTGGGGAGGTCCGGGCAGCACGGGCGGGCGTGTTGGGGGAAAGGGGACACGCGAGGGGGTTGCTTGAGGTGGAGCGCGGCTTTGATGACAGCTGAGCGAATCGAGAAATCAAACAACAGGGTCCAACAGCCAAATGTTAATCGGCTCAGGCAATCTGCTTTGTATGCATCACTTCACCAAGGTTGCGACTGCCGGTTACGCCAGCAGTACTGATGACTCACCAGCGGGTCCACGTGGTACCTCATGCCGCACTTCCCGTCCTCATACAGGTTGACCAACACGCTGTCGTAGTGCTGCCCTGTCAGCAACAGCAGCCGGTCCCGCACCGCCGCCACGTGCGGCGTCAGGCCACCCGCCAGCGGGGCCATCTCTTTCCCAGAGTACTTGAATGTTGCTCCGATGTCGCTCTGCCATCCGGTGAGCCGCGCCTCCTGCGGCGTTGCAGCGGCAGGTGCGGGGCCTCGACGCCTGCCAGGGGCGTCGCGCCGTCGCACCCAGGCGTACCCAGGGGGGCTATGCAACCAGGCAACGGCTGTCGTGCCTCGCAGCCTGCGCCACCATAACAAATTCACGACGTGCTAAGCGCCGAGGCGCCGATGTCCAAAGCGTGTGCCCAGCACCGGCGCCCGTCGTCCCCCTTTAAAGCCCCCTTACCTCGACCGCGCGAGCGCCACCGTCTAGGTAGATGACGTCACGCCTCAGCGCCGGCCCGAGCTCCTCCAGGAAGTCGGGCAGCCGCAGGTCCTGCAGCGCGCAGGGCAGCACCCTGAAGGGCACCTGCATGGCTTCGCAAAACTCGGCCGACCAGTGGTCGCCGTGCTGCTGCTGCTGCTGCACCTGCTCCTCCTCCTGCTGCTGCTGCTGCTGCTGCTGCTGCTGCTGGTCGTCAACATGTTGGCCATACCTGGCGACGGCCGCCGCGGAAGCACCGTGGAGGGCAGAAAAACGGACGGCATCGAAATGCGACAGCCCCCACGCGACGTCCGCGAGCTGCTGCCTGCCAAACTCGACGGCGCCCCGCCGCAGCGCCGGCAGCAGCGCGGCTACGAGCGGCCGTGCGCGCGCCAGCTGCTCGGCCTGAAAGGGCCGCGACTGCGGCGCCCAGTGCAGGAGCAGGGCGGCCGCGGCGGCCGGGTCGAGAGCGAACAGCTCGGCTTCCAAGGGGGAGCCGCTGCTGCTGCTTGGGCTGTGATCAGCGCGCTGGTGCGCCGCGCAGCAGCGCTCCAGGGAATGCATGTGGGGCGGTACCTCATCCCAGCCCGGCGCTGCAGCTGGAGTCAAGGTGGGGGCAGGCGACTGGCCGCTTGGGAGCCTGGCCGGGGCGGCGCGGGCGGTCGGCCGCTGGGGCTGCGGGGGTTGCTGCTGCTGCGGCTGCTGCTGTTGGGGTTGCAGCTGCTGCTGGGGCGTATGCTGCTGCTGTGGTGGCTGTGGTTTCTGCTGCCTGGCCTCCTCCTTGGCCCTGCGATTGAATCAGAGTGGCCACGTCAGGCACAGGCGAGTGTGTTTTGCAACCCTCGCTTTAACCACTCTCTTTGATACAACGCACCTTTTCTTAGCTGCTAATCTCCTCTGCCGCGGCGACAGGCTGCTCGCGAGACCCACCACTGGGGTTGCAGCAGCATCGCTGGCCTGCGCTTGCGGCACCACGCGTGCTGCAGCTGCTGCGCGGAGACATGGTGCACCGACGGCTGACCATGGATTAGGCGGGTGCTGCCGGAAACACGTTCTAAATCGTGTGTTCATTTCCTCGTAAATGCGTGTGCAGTGCCGATGCTGCAAAAGAAAGCCGCAGATCAGAATGCAGTCAAGTTGGGCACATTTCGTACATGAAAGCTTTGTGAAGAAGAAGGATGGATGCGGGAGGAATTCATTGCTGCAATTGCTAAGGGGGGACTGATGCGTCGTGCCTGATGGCGCGCTGCGGCGACCATCTGAGCTGTCATCCACTGTTGGATGTCCAGAGCCCAGAAGTCCAACGCCCAAGTGGCATGGGCGGACCTGTATTATAAGCGGCTTCCCTATCACACCGTATGGATAAAATCCGTCGTAGCATGCACGCATGTATGGAATCAACTCCTTGATTGCAGCAGCAACTGCCACAGCTTCATGCAATCCAGGCACCGCCGAGTGCATCATGCGCAAGGCAGCTGTGCCGACGCAGTCACAAAACCTGCGTCTGGCATAACGCACAGCACGGCCAACATTTTTACTTCGACGATGTGATGGCGACAAGGCACTGAAGCTTCCCATCTGACTGGTCCATGGTGTGGCCTTGCCTGCAGTCGCCTTGCCTGGTCGGCAACCGGCAGCTCAGAAATGGAATTGTTACAACGAGCTGCCGCTGGGCATTCTTCATAGCACAACCCTGCACACCAGCACACGGCCTGTGGGCAGGTGCATCCCGCACGCTGGCGCGGCCCGTGAACGCCTGCGCCTTTGCATGAAACGTGAGCTCAGCACAACCAGCGCCCACACGCAGGCTGGCTTTGTGCTCCACTTGCGCCACACGCGGCGCAAAATTGGTGGTCAAAGTGATTGTTGACATGGCGTGCTGATCACGGCAGCAAGCCTGGAACCATCAAGAAAGAGAGCGTCGCCCTGGAGCCGTGGCAAGACCTGGGCATGTGGTGTGCTCCAAGCACGATGACCCATGCACGGGATTGCTGATGCGTCGCAAATTTGAGCAAGAGCCGCAGGTGCCGCAGCCCAGTTGTGCGTGCGCCATGAAAGGCCAGCGCCTGGGTCTTACCAGCAACGGCGCATGGAGGCCCAGCGGCTGCACGCTTTCTCTGCCAGCGCGCCGTCGCAGGCGTCATGGCGCTGCGACACGCAACCATTCCACCTCCAATCTGCAGCAGAGCACGGGCGACCGCGGCAGCCGTCGCCATGACGCCGCGACGCCTCGGCTGAGCGCTACGCCGTGTTGTCAGGTGCGCACCGCGTTGAGCCGCTCCTGCAGCGAGTCCATCTCGGGGTCGGCCGCCTCTGCAGCCGCCTCCTCGCGCGCCGCCTGCGGGACCTGGCGGGTGGCAGAGCGAGCAGCGGCGGGGGCACGCCTGAGGCGGGTGCTGCAATCGCGCCGCCACGATCTGTCCAGGATGCTGA
>NW_014012013.1:0-12861 GCF_000611645.1 Monoraphidium neglectum
GGGCGGGGCCGCCGCTGTAGTCGTCGTGGCCCGGGGACGGGTCGGTGCTATAGCCGCCGCGGTGGGAGGAGCGGGGCGTAGAGGGGCCGCCGTTGCGGCCGCTGCCTTGGGGGCCGACGCGGCCGCCATTTTGATCGCCCGCCGCGGACCCGGGGCGCCGCGGCGGCGTTCCCGCGCCCCGGCCGGAGCTGCCGCTGCGCTGCGCCTGCAGCTGGGCGTGCCCCGCCGCGCCGCCCTGCATGCCGTCAAGGGCGGCCGGCGGACCGGGGATCGGGACCGGCAAGCCGCTTGCCGCAGCGGCGGCCGCGGCGGCGTCCGCCATCGGGCCGCCCGTCCAAACGCCGTACGCGCCCGCGCCGCCGCCGGCGGCGCCGGCAAAGCCCGGCGCCGGCGGCATGAGGGCATAGCCAAAGTCTGCGGCGCCGCCGGCGCCGCCGCTGATGGTGTATGCTGTCGCCGCCGCGGCCGCCGCGGCGGCGGCCGCGGCGCCGGGGTCGTCGGAGCCCATCCCAGCAATCAGCTGCGCATCGCCGCCGCCGCCCTGCTGCGCCGGCGCGCCCATGCCGCAGGCGTAGGGCGCGAAGGCGCTGAAGGCCGCAGCCGCCTCACCCGGCGAACCTTGAACCAGCGCGCCAGGGTAGCCGCCCGCGGCGGCCGCGACGGCGGGCCCGAACGCGCCCGACGCTGCCATCGCCTGCAGCGCGGCGGCCGCCGACGGGTCGGGGGCGGCCGCGAGCGCCGCGGGGTGCAGCGGCGGCAGCATCCCGGCGGCACCGAGCATGGCAGCGTATGCGGCGGCCGCAGAGGCAGGGTCCTGGGGGTATCCCAGCGCAGGCGGGGGCGCTGAGCCATAGTGCGGGGGCAGGGCGCCTCCTGGGCCGCGGGCTTGGGGCGGGCGTGCGGGCGGGCCGGACGGGGCGCCGTGCGCGCGTGCGGGGTTCCTGTGGGTGAGGGGATGAGGGGCGCATTTGGAAGTCTTCGTTGGCGGGGGTTTCATCAGAGAGGGCTTTGATGCTCTGGGGCTTATTCCATTAGCCCCAGCAATGGTGCCACAGAGTCACATCTAATGAGCCTGGATGGCTCCAGGAGTGGGCGACCGCAGGATCTTGCAATGTTCGTATTCCTAATCCCAATCTCATTTGATCTCCCACAGGGACCTCCTGGAGTCAGTTTTGCCCTGCACTGGTGCTGCTGGCAAGCGCCGATCTTGGAATTGCGCTGCACGTCGGGCAGCCACGTCTCACCCCAACCAGCCCAGCAGGCAATCAACCGACTATATGTGCGCGCCGGCGGCTGGCTACAGTGCTGGTGACGTCGACACCGCCAAGCCCCACCTTGCTTGCAAACAAGCACGCAAGCAAGAAAGACGTGTGCAGACATTCCACACCTTGATTGCCCCCACCACACCACGCCCCCTTGCCCCTTCAGTAATGATGCTCGGCCCTCCCGGGAGCCCCCACACACCTCTGCCCCGGCAGCCCGATGTGCGTCCCCTTGAGGGAGGCGGCGTACGGCACGGTGCTCTTGGGGGGCGGCTGGTATGAGAACTCGACGCCCAGCACGCGCTGGATGCGGGGCACTGCCTGGCCTGCGGTGGCCGGGGGGGCGGGAGTCAGGTCAGTGACAGCAGGAGTTGGGGTCGGGAGTGAGCTCACCGCTTGCTGATGCGGCAAGTTGTGACTTGTATCTAAGTGGCTGACGCCCGGTCAGGCCTCACCCTGTTGAAGCACCAGAGCCTCGCTGCCCAGCTCCTGGCTTCGGCCGAGCAGAAGCATATGTGTGGCGCCCCTGCCTGGGTGGGGGCCTTGCGCGGACGGACAAGCCGCTCACCCGTGTACTTTCCCTCGCACAGCTCCTTGTAGCGGTCCACCGCGGCGGTGATGACGTAGATGGCCTGCGCCATGCTGCGGCGCTCCCCCTTGGAAACAGGCGAGAGAGAGTGTCAGGGGAGGCAAGGTTTGGGGGGTGGGGGCGGGGCTAAAGCGTCAAGCCTTCCAGTGCCTTTGAAGGGGGTCTGAAAGGCACTTCACGGCACAAATGGGCAGGCGCCACAGTGACTGCGGCCTGGCAATGGGCGCATGCGCAGCGACCGCAGGTCGGGTGGACGGCCCGTTGTGAGGCAGGGCCCGTGCATTTTGTGTGGGCTTACACTTATGCACGCAGTCTTTGACATGGAGGCCCTTGTTCGGCAGCCGGCCAGCCCGCTCGACAGGCACATATGCAGAATGATGCAGCTGACCTCTCCTGATCCCCACCCAGGGCTGCCAGCCCCTTTGCGCCCGCCTCGCCCTCACCCCAATGAGGAAGATGCGCGCGGGGCGGCGTGTCCTGGTGGAGCTGTGGGCCTCCGTCCAGCTCTTGATGTCGGCGCCGGTGCGCCGCATGATCTCGCGCACGCTGGCGCCCGCGGGGCCTGGTGCCGGTTGCGAGGATAAGGGGAGGCATTGGAGGTAAAGTATCCTATGGGCATTCGGGCAACAGCCGATACACACGCTTGAGCCCGCCAAGGGCCCTGCGGAAGGGCGCCCTGCGTCGTGCGCCCGCTCGGCGTGGGCTGGTGACCCACCCACCTATGACGAAGCCAGCCGCCAGCAGGGTGATCCTCAGCATGACGTCACCGCTGGCGGCCACCTCCTCAGCCGTCAGGATGCCCTATTGGCAAGGCGAGGCAGGTCCAGAGCATGTTGCTCGTCGGGGGTAAAGAACCCGGGGGTTGATGGAACAGGTCGTGCACAGGGCAGTTGTGGGCTCAAAGGAGCAGGGGAATGTGCCGTTGCTGCACATCCCCGATCCTAGCACCTCACCTGCTCTTCGTCCTCTGTACCTTCTCCGGGGCGCCGGGGGCCTGCGGCACCGTGTTTGGGCAGCGATGGCCAGGGACGCAGGCAGCTCAAAGCATGAAGGCGCGTGCCGCCCAGGAGGCTGCGGCCGGCAGAAGTGTCAGGGCTTCTGAAACGACGACAACCTCGTCAAGCGGCACTGCTGCTCGCCCCGCGTTCCTCAATCCCTCGTGCAGGGCTACTTCGCCCAAGACCTTAAACCTGCATCGCCCAACCACCAAATCCCCCTGCCAACACTCCCATTGAGCCCTGGGCCCCATGCTCTAGGACAGCAAGCAACACCCTAGTCTACCCCGCCCCACCGCTGGGCTGGATCCAGATCTTCATGCTGCCCTTGCTGCCTGCCGAAGACGACACGCTGCTGCCCGCGCTCTCGCTCCCCAGGCTGGTCCGCCGCGGCGGGTTGTTGGTGGCCAGCTTGCGGTCACGGATGAATCCAAGCATGTTGCTCACGACCTCACCGGCAGCCGCGTCGCCGGCGCCGAGGTCGGCGGCGCTGCCGCCGCTTCGAGTCTGTGACTGCGGGCCCGCAGAGGCGGGCCGGGACGAGGGGCGGGACGACGGCGCGCGGGGCGCCGATGCGAGCGGCGGCGGCGTGTGCGCGGCCGGCGCAGGCGGCGGCACGCCGCCCGCGTGCGGCGCGGAGGATGCCGCGGCCACAGCGGCCGCCTCCTGGCCGTGCGTCTCCTGCACCAGGCGCAGGTATGTGGCCAGCATGAGCGCCTCGGCCGGGTCGGCCACTGGCGCGGGCGTCGACTCTGGCAGGGGCTCGACCACGGGTCGCCCGATCCCCGACGGCGTGCCGCTGTTGGGGTGCGCCGCGCCGCCGCCGCCGCCCGTGGCGGCGGGTGCGGCGGGGTTGCAGGGCGGCGGCGCGTACGTGGTGGCCGGCTGCAGTGCCGCAGCGTCGTGCGCGGCCAGTGTTCCGAAGGACAGACCGGCGGCGCCTGCAGGCGCTGGCATGGCGCCGGCAGCTGCACGCTGGTCGCGGTCAGGGTAGACATCGGCGCGGCTGGGGACACGGCCGCCGCTTGAGTGGTGTTGGTAGTGTTGACTGTGCTGTTGATGGTGCGTCGAGAAGCCGCCGGTGTCAGTGTCCGAGGAGAAGGGCATGGTGTCGCGAGACTCGATAGTGCTGAGCTTGCCGAGGGCGCTGCACGTGGGTGCAGGGTTTTGAGGCAGCAAAGTTGAAGAGGGAAGCTGCTTGGTACTGGCATGTTCCACGTCGCAGAGGGGGTGCTTGATTGGTGGGCGCTTTGTTGCATGCATGGCTCATGGGCTAATCACGTTTTGATATTCAGACAGGCATGGCATGGTGCCTGTGCATTGCACCTGTGCATGTCTGCACAAAGATCTAGTGATGGTGTGCATATTCCGAGGTGGCATCGACGCGCACGCTCACGTACCGTATTTGCAGCCCAAGCCCCCGGCCCACCTCGCGACGTCCATGACGACGTGCCTTCCTAGCTAACAGTGTTATAGAGGTCACGAGGTGCCCGCCTGCAGCAATCGTGTGGTGCACTCAACCCGGCTTGGCCGGTGCCGGACGTACCAATTTGGTTGTTGATGGGCCCTGCGAATAGCATCAGCAGAGCAGGTGGCCGCATGTGGCGCACGTCAGGGGCCATGTGTGGCGTCATGGGGGTCACATGAGTCCATTAAACGCATGCCAGGTGCATGAGCGGAGTCCAAGGCGCAGGGTCGCGCGGGCCAGGATGCGGTGACCGTTTTGGACACGCGCCACAACGAGGTCAGCGGCCGAATCAGCTGAATGCGCGGTGCGCCTGCCTGCATCGCACGCTGCGTTGGCTGTTGCATCAACTTGGTTCCAAGCACGCTTGAAGCTTCCCAGTACCGCACCTGCGTGGTCGTGGGCTCGCTGCGACAGCACGAATCCACAAGATCGCTTTGGGAGGCCAGCTCCGCGACGGTGCTCAAGATACGAGGGATATCGTATACCTGGAGGACGGTTTTGGGATGAAACGAGCCGTTTTCGCTTTGCTTGTCGAGCCAAGGTGGTGGCTTGGCTCCCGGCAGCTCAGCCCCGCTGCAGGCTCATGAAGCAATGCAAGGCTATACACAGCGTCCCTCAAGCTTCTCACCTGTCTCCGAGAGCCCCTCGATGCTGAGCAGATCACAACAATCCGATGGCGCGCGTGCAGTGTTGTGAGCCAACTGCAAAGGACGCTAGACGATCGGCGATTCGTGAAGCAACAACGCTCATAAGCAACGGTTGCAGTTCAGGTGCGGCCCACGCGTTTGTAGCCAGCTGAGCGACGACGCTCCTCCTCGCGGCGATTCTGTTGAAGGCCATCGAGTCAGCGTTGCAATTTTAAACGGACTCGAAAATATCGATATCCAGGGCTGAATGTAAGCAGCGCTGGGACGGGAGCCGTGGGCGACACTGTGATCGTGCCTCGTCGCAGCAAACATCGGCCGCGCGCACGTGCTGAATTGGATGACACTGCTTGGAGACGCTCACAGTAATTCAGAACAATTACCATTGCCGGCAGCTGCAGCGCACCATGCGCAGCCCCTGCAGCAGGTTGCAACTGCTGCTGCCTCTCTCACTCTGCAAGCGCCGACCCTTCCGGCTTCAGCCCACTTACATCCACCAAATATAGGCAGGACCTGGCCCTGACGCAAGGGCTTTGGCAGCGTAGGAGATACAAAAAGCCATTCGGATGACAGTTGCTCTGAAACAGTCACAAACTATAACTCACAATGCAGCGCGCTGGTAGCAGCCGGAACACGTCAGGAACGTGCGTGCGCACCCATGGCGCGGGGCCAAAAAGCTAGCAGCCGGCTGAGCGGTTGCAGGGAGCTGTATTGGATACAGTACAAGGTTGCTACACCTAAACCAGCAACTATGCGAGAATGCCCAAACGCCAAAAGCAAAACGACTTGTCTACAAGCATTGTGGACATTCGGGACCCGCGCGCGGCAAACACGGATCAACGTGTAGCAGTATGCATGTACACGGTTCAAGTCGCCATGGTGGGCCCTCGATTTCTGTGCAAGCGAGATTGAGAGACTTTTGCGCACCATCCGCTTGAGCTGCTTGCAACCGACAACTCTTTCTGCTAATCAGCAGCTCGAGCTTACACTGGCCCAACTGGGCAGGACAGTTTAAGTGGGCATCTGGGCAGCTTGGGAGTTGAGAGCTCGAACAGCTCGCGCGCTCCTGGTGAACGCTGCAGTTGAGGAGGCGGCGGTGTGTCACCACGAGTGATGGGCGCCTCGTGGATGGGACGGCCTCCCCTGAATAGTCATGGATCCCCAGTGGTGCACAACATTCTGTTACACATACGTAAATTCCTGTCGGCTGTCTTGATCATACACGCATTGTGCAACCATTGCAGCGTGCAGCCCAGCCTCACCTGTCCGCCATCACACGTGTACACAGTCGCATATAGTTAAGGTCAATGCAGACTTTTCGCGCCGGCCATGGAGTTGGGGCGCAGCGGGCAGCAGCAGCGGGGGTGCAGACGCAGCAGCGCATCGTAGTCAGCAGCAGGCAGCGCAGTAGGATGCTGTCGCGGAGAGCAGCCATTGAGGAGAAGCGCGAAACCACGGAGACGACCTCCACGCCAGTGAGAGTGCCAGGAGATCTTAGAGTGCTTCAGGCCAGGACATGGGCGCCAATGGGGCGTCAACAGCGCGATTTTCGGATGAGAAACACCACTAACATTTTAGTTTCTCCCGCGGAAGGCCGCCGCTTTGCAAGATGGGCATGCTTCGCCGCCCACGCAGCCGACTGATGCTGCCAGCGCTTGCCTCCTGATGGCGTCCCGCGCCCCCGCTGCAGTCGGACCTGCTGCCTGACAAGCTCGCCGAGCTGCGGCGCCAAGCACGCGACGCACCAAAGCAGAGCAGCAGCAACATTGTGCAGGTGCGAGGCCCGCCATGGCGCGCGTAGGCTCGCTGGTGTGGATGTCACTGCATCGCCGCTTCGCCAAGCCAGCCACCCAGTGGCAGGCCGTGCCCTGCCTTACGTCACGCCTGCATGCTGGCGCTGGCTTACAGGGCGCCCTGGACGAGGCGCAGCTGATCACATGGCCCAAGCCCGGCAAGGTGCGCCCACGTCGCATGTTGCTCTGTGGAAGCAGCCCTCGGGCTGCTCTGTTGTGGAATGAACGGTTCTTACGCCTAGCATGTGTCCAACAGTCTTCGTACATCCGGTGACAAAGCCACCGTCTTCGGTCATGAGTGATCCAGTATTCGTGGACGCGCAGCCGACCTTTGCCCATCGGCCCGCACTTCTCCCCATGGTGCCGTGGCCAGGCGCTGCTGGACACAGTGTTGGTGCTGGCGATCGTGGCCGGGACGGGCACGGCGCTGTTCGGCGTGAATGTGCTCCTAACGGACGCCTTCAACTGGTGGTACCACCACTGAACGCCGCTGGCAGTGCGGGCGGTAGCTCCAGTTGCAGCGGCTGTGAGGGGACCTTCAGAGGATTTTGCACCTCATGCAACCGACGTCGGCCATCAGCGTCAGGAATGTGACACCTTTCTCCTTGCTGTGTTGCCGTTGCTGAACTTCCTCTCGCCAGCCTTTGGCAGAGGCGTGGCATCCTGTACGCGCGAGCCGAAGAGGCTCACCGGTAACGACACAGTTTCGTGATGTGCACAGCTGTCTTGGAAGGCGGCTGAGGGCCATGAGCCACACCTGCAGCTGTTGACAGCAGCCACCTGCCGCGGCCGTGTGGGGCCACTGACCCAAGTATGTTGCCCCGCATACAGGATGGTGACAGGGGCTGGCTACCCGTCTAAACTAGTCAGTACACAACGGTTGAGCATGCATTGCTAGCAGGCTCAAATAGACTCTGGTGTGTGAGGCCGTTAGAGTTGTCCCGGCGCGGCTTGAGCCATGGTAGTGCAAGGGCAGGAAAGTCAAAGCGACGGTCAAACCAGCGTCAGCTGCTCATCTTGACCATATACGCTCACATACACGCGCTACTTGTACGTTGAACAATTCTTCTTACTCTCACTGAGGAATTCAGAGACGGTGGTCAATGCACTCCACCATGTCTTCCTGCCTCACGCTGGGAATTTCTGAGCTCTCGTCATTGTCAGAGCCGAGATCTCCTACCGCACAGCTCGAGCGGTCCGAGCGTGCGGCATTCAACTCAGCATGCCAGGGTTTTTTGAAAGCAGTATCTTGCTGGGTAAAGAGCTCAGCGGCGCACCGCCCTGGGTGTGCCAGGTGCGACGCACGCGTCAGCACGACTGCGCCAGCACAGGTGTATCTGATCATCAGAGTTGCTTCATTGCGCACTGTCTTATTCTCCGCGGCGCTCTTCGACACTGCAACTACCTTGTAATGCACAGTGTGTTCACGCTTAGAACTCGCGCGCACCATCCCCCGATCCGCGATCTGATTGTTCGCGTTTAGGAATCGTGGTCGCTTTGCCTCATTTTTGCACTTGGCTGGTCCCTCCACGAAGGCGATCGCAGGGCGCACCGTAAGTTGGTGCAGGGCCTCTTCGTCTTGTGAAAGCCTTGCAGAGAGGAAGCAGCTGGTGGGTTTCTGCCGACACTGAGATGAACGGTCTTTCGGTGGAGCCGCCTGGCACGGCGGCCGCCGGCAGCGAAGGCGGCGGCCCACTGTCGCCGGCGAACACAGACCGCCCCACCTCCAGCGGTGGCACAAGGCAGAGGCGCGGCCGGCCCTTCTTCATAGGCGTTGCAGGTAGGAGAGCGATCTCAGATCTGGGATCCTGGGTGCTGTTGCGCCACACGCCACCGCCTACTGTGGCACGTTGCCGCTGCCTCGGCTGCAGCTGGCAGGGGCTTCGCCTCGGCCGATCGGTCTTGAACAGACAAGCACACCCCGTCCCGCCCCCGCGCTCCAAGGCGGCACCGCGTCCGGCAAGACGACGGTGTGCAACAGCATCATGCACCGCCTGCACGACAGCTGCGCGGTGATTATCCACCAGGACAGCTTCTACCGCTGCCTCTCAGAGGCGGAGCGGCGCGACGTCGGCAACTACAACTTCGACTCGCCCGACGCCTTTGACAACGCCGTGCTCATGGAGTGCATTTCGCAGCTCAAGGTGGGCGGGCCTCGTTGCTAGGGGCGCGCCACGGCATGGAGCTGAGGTCAAGCCGTCCGAGGCACTTTGGGCTGGCGTCGCGCCCGCCGCCTGCGTTTGCCCGTGCGAAGCCGGGCCCGCGAATCCGCGGCGCCTGGGAGCAACGCAGGGGGGCGGCCGCCGCGGCCGGCAACCCAAAGGCTGCAATGGGGTGGCGGCGAGCCGTGCAGCGGCGCCGCGCACGCCTGCAGCGGTTGTGCTGGGGGCGCCGCGCCGAACGGCAGGGCAGCACCAGCGGCCGGTGCGCGCGTCCGGGCCCCGCGTCTCGAGCACCCGCAACCCCGCGGCCCCACTTGCAGGCGGGCAAGTCTGTGGAGGTGCCGGTCTATGACTTCACAACCCACTCGCGGAGAAAGGACGAGGTGCGGCTCGGGCTGCGCCACCCTCTGGCTCGGGCTGCGCCACCCCGATCCGCATCGGGCCGGCGGCGGGCGCCCCAGCGCTGCCAATGGCGGCCCCCGGGTCCCCACGCGGGCGGCCCGGCGCCGTCTGGGCACCCACCGCGCGTCTGGCGTTTCTGCTGCCTGTTCGTAGGTGCGGAAGGTGGAGGCGGCGGACGTAGTAATTGTGGAGGGCATCCTGGTGAGAGGAGCGTGTTTTCATTTTTAGGAGGGCAGAGGACGCCCGCGGGGGCCGCAGCGGGCAGCCCCGGGCCTGCGAGCGGTCGGCGCGGGGGCAGGGCGGGTCTGGGCGGCCGGAGGCAAGCGGCGGCGCCCGCGCGGCGACGGGGCGGCAGCGGGGGCCCGGCCGTGCCCGGGCAGCGGCTGCTGCGCGGGGCGTGCAGCGCAGCTGGCGGCGTCCGTCTTGGTTCCCTCGGCCCCCGCGTGTGACGCCCTGGCTGCCGCGCCGTTCCTGCCCGCCAGGTGCTGCACGACCCTGTGCTGCGGGAGGAGCTTAACATGAAGGTTAGGGGGAGGGGGCGGCCGCACGAAGCCTGCGCCCTCTTACACCCGGGTGCACCTCACCGCAGCCGTTGGGGCGTCAGGGCCTGCGTCCGCGTTGATCGCGGCCGCTGGGACCCCTAGCTGGCCTCCGGACGCGTCCACCTTTTGATTCCTAAACCTGGAACCCAGCTGCCAGGTGTCACAGGCATTGGTGCCCGCCACGTGGAGATTTTTGCGGACACAGCATGATCTACCACTGAGTTCTGGACGCACACGCCATTAGGCTTGTTGGGACCAGCAAACCCGACAGCATGTGCGTCGGAAACTTGGGACCAACCAAGCTAACCTGATCGATCCTATTGACCGCTATTTGACCACCAGATCTACGTGGACACGGACGACGACGTGCGTCTGGCGCGGCGCATCCAGCGGGACGTGCAGCAGCGGGGGCGCGACGTGGCGGGAGTCATAGAGCAGTACACGCGGGTGAGCGGGGCCGGGGCGGGCTGTGGTTTGCTGGCGAGTCCAGGTTTTTGCCTCAGAATGGTGTTGTTGTTGATTGTGGTGGTGGTGGTGGTGGTGGTGGTGGTGGCCAGAGTTGCTGCCAGGGGGTCACCTAACAGTGCGTGCGGCGGGGCGTGGCCGCGGCTGGCCTGCTTGCTGCGTTGCTGGCAGAGGGCCGCCTTCCCCAAGCTGGCTCGCACGTTTGGGCCTGCAACTGCTCTCGGACTGGCAAAGCAAGCAGCATTTTTTTAGCAGCGTGGATGCGAGGGCCAAAGTCATCTGTTCAGGACGTTGCACATCCACGCTCGAGTTGCATGCCAAGGCGTGCCTCAGTGATGCACGCATCTTGACACCTTGTCCCGCTGTCGCAGTTCGTCAAGCCGGCGTTTGACCAGTACGTGGCCCCCAGCCGGCGCTACGCGGACGTCATCATCCCCTGGCAGGTGCGGCATGAGCATTTGCATGCACGTGCGCGCGCGTGTGACACAAGTATGAGTGCGCAGGCACGCACGGGCCCTTCTGGATCGTCTGCCAAGTGTCCATGTGTGCGTGCTCGTCTGCCAGAGTCTCTCCCTCCCTCGTTACTTTTTGCTCCTGCATCTCTCACTCAATCACTCCCTCCCTGCCTCCTCACGAGCCTCCTCCTCGCCAACGCCGCCGCCCCCGCACTTCGACGCACCTCCTCTCCCCACTTTGACCTCCCACCCCCACCCCCCACACGCACACCCAATCCCCCCAAGCGCGGCGACAACCTCGTGGCGATCGACCTGATCACGGAGCACATCCGCGCCAAGATGCAGCAGCACCACCTGCGGCGGATATACCCAAACCTGGAGCTGCTGCCGTCCAACTACCAGATCAGGGGCATGCACACCATCCTCAGGGACCGCACTACCAACAAGAACGACGTGAGCCCGCCCGGCGCCCTCCCACTTAGCCTTTGCTTCGCTTCTTCTGTGTCAATCGGCAGCTTTTGGGGGCCTGCCGCTGGGCGTGCGTGCGATCGCCATCATACGGTCCAGTATGGTCTGCGCCGCACCTGTCGAATAAAATGCGCGCCAAGCGCACACCGCGCCAAGCTCGCACGCCCTCTCTTGGCACCCACTTGCCCCAAAAAGCGTCCGTGTGTGTCCACCAACACTGTGTCCCCAAATTGACGTTGGCTCCCGGACAACCCACCCCCAGTTTGTGTTCTATGCGGACCGCCTCAACCGGCTGATAGTGGAGGCCGGGCTGGGCCACCTGCCCTTCATAGAGAAGCAGGTGCGCCTTAGGGGGGGGGATGGGCGGGGCAGGGCAGCCACCGCAGCGGCCGCGCATGCGCCTGCGCCGCCCGCTCCACCGCTCGCGCGCAATCGGGCGGCCGGCGAGCCGGCGCGTGCGGCGGCGGCGGCGGCGCGCGCCGCGGAGCCTGTGGGGCGCCGCGGTTTGCGGGCGGCGTGTGGGCGGCTGCTGATTGGTGTTCTTGCCGCCCTCTCTCTGTTTTCTATGTTTTCTGCAGGTGACCACGCCCACAGGGTCGCAGTACGTGGGCGTCGAGTTCGCGCGGCGGCTATGCGGCGTCAGCATCATCCGCAGCGGTGCGGCGGGGGCGGGAGCGTGGCGGGGCTGGGGGTTGGGGACCGAGCAGCAGCTCCAAGAGAGGGTGGGCGTGCGAGCAGGGGCCAGCAGCCACACGCCGGCGGGGCTGTACAAACCATCCGCGTGTTTTGCTGCTTTGTCTTCGCGGAGTCCATCGGATCCTGTCTCACCCGACGCTCCTTTTCAGACCGCCGTCAACACCCCAGCGCTAACCCCAGCGCTCTCCGGCACTCGCCGACATGCCAGCCCGTCACCCGCACCGCCCGCCGTCCGTGCACGCGCTCCACAAACGCTCTGCCCCTGTCCTCTTGGACAGACGCGCCGCGTTGCCGCCCTGCCGCAGAGTCGAGCTTGGAGGCAATGCTGCGCACGCGCACACCCCACTCACACATACACACACACACACACACACACACACACACACACCCTTCGCCCCGTGCGTCGCCGCGCCGCTGTGCCGCAGGGGAGAGCATGGAGGCGGCGCTGCGCACGTGCTGCAAGGGCGTCAAGATCGGGAAGATCCTCGTCGTGCGCCACCACGGCCGCCGCGGCTGCGACGGCGCGGGCGACGGGCCCCTCACGCCGCCCGGCAGCGCGACGCCGCCGGGGAGCGCGACGCCGCCGGGGTGCGCGACGCCGGCGGGGCGGGCGCCGTCGAGCTTTGGGGACGGGCTGCTGAACGGGCAGGTGAGTCATGAGGGGGTGGAGGTGGGGGTGGGGACGAAGGGGGAGAGCGGAGGGTGAGCGGCGACAAGCACGGGGCACCGTGGTCGCGCGACTTGACTGGGGTAGGCCTTCTTGACAGTACTTTGTGCATGGGGTTTGGGCGCCCTAGGCAGCGTCGCGCCCTGACCTTGCCAATTCTAGGCCCGGAGACGCGTCGTGGCTGTGGCTACCTCCCCTGCCCCAACTCACACACCCATCCCATACAAACCCTTGCTGCACCAACATCCAATCC
>NW_014012012.1:0-736 GCF_000611645.1 Monoraphidium neglectum
GGCGGCGCCCGGGCGCGCCGCGCTGCCGCCGCGGCTGGGAGGGCCCCGGGGTCGCCCCGCGCGGGGCCGCGAAGCGAGCGGGCCGCCTTTAGGGGAAGAGATACCAATGCGCGCGCGCGTGTGTGTGTGTGTGTGTGTGCGCGCGCGCACACCCGCAGGTCGTCCGAGGAGTGCACCGCCTGCACCAGCGGCGATATCCGCGTCGTCGACAGCACCAGCGGCCGCGGCGGCGGCGGCAGCGGCGCAGCGACGACGGGGTCCGTGGTGAGCACCACAAAGCGCCACCAGTGGTACCAGCTCTTCAGCCGCAGCACCGTGATAGCGTTGCTGCCGGGCCCGGGCAAGAACTGCATACCGACATAGCCAAGGGAGGAGCGATAGGGCCAGCGTGGGGGGTCAGCGGCGCGGCAGAACAACTCCGCGCCAAGCAGGCCGTGCGCGCCGCCCGCGCACGCCGCTGCTGCCAGGGCGGCCGGACAACAGCGGGCGTGCGTCATCACCTGGAGGATGGAGATGTGGATGACGTCCGTGTAGAACGTCGTCTGCTGCTTCAGGTACGGCAGGGATGACGTGAACAGCGTGAACATGTAGGTGACGTACGAAATCTCGTTGAGGGGAATCACCATGGTCGTGTTGAACAACGCCAGCCGGACGTCGTTGGCCGCGCTCCTGCGGGCAGCGGAAGCAGGAGGGGCGGGGGTGCGAGCGCGGCGGGCGGGCGCGTGGGACGCGCGGC
>NW_014012012.1:1228-12642 GCF_000611645.1 Monoraphidium neglectum
CCCGCCGCGAGCTGGGCCTGCCGAGCCCGAGCGGCGGCGGGGCCGCCGCCGCGCTCGCCGTCGCAGACGCCGCGGAGGCAGCGGCGCTGCGGCGCTCCTCAGTCGTACTCCCCCACGCCACACACGCGCGCGCGCACGCGCACACACGCGCGCAAACGCATGCCTCCCCCCAAAAGAACTCACCTGTTGTACAGCACAGGCCAAACGTTGTTGACCACCGCAATGCTGAACGGCGCCGCGACCGTGCTCGACACCGCGTCGCCCGGCGCCAGATTCTCCATTGCCACGCCCACCAGCGTCACATTCGCGTGCTGCGAGCCCGTCTCGTTGAGCTGGTTGACCGCCATCTCGAAATCTATGGACGTTATAGCCGACTGCAGGCCGACGATCAGCAGCGGCCGCCCGACCGCGATGCCGGCGGCCGGCAGCCGCGGGCGCGCGCCGAGGGAGACGTTGGTCGTGAGGTACACCAGCAGGGGCGCCGGCGTGGGCGCGCCCGCGCGCGCGAGCAGCGAGGGGACGAGGGAGGCGTTTGTTGCGGAGAGGACGAAGTTGGGCGCGGCCGCGGCGGGCGCTTGCAGCAGGATTCCGACTGAGAGCAGGGTCGTGCGGCCGTCTGAGGAATTAAACTGGTGAATGTGCAGAAAAGTGGCGTCGTCCTGCGAGGGGCGTGGGCGGGAGCGTGGCGCCGGGCCGTATGGGCGAGGACGCTGTGTGCTGCGATGCCCTGCGTGGCATGCATTGGCGCTGCGCGGCGGCCGCCTGCTTGTGCTGCCGCCGCACCCGTCGCGGGGGTGCCGCCGTCGGCAGCTGGCGCCGACGCGCACGCGGCGGCCACGCAACAACGCAACGTACGGCCCCGCCTGCGCATGCGTGCATGCACCCACCGTCCAGTAACCGGCTCCGCGGCTAGGCTCATTCCCAAACAAGGAAAGGAAGCTCTCAAGCTCGCCCCGCGTTTTGACAACCAACCGAATGTCTGTCATCCGCAGCGCCGCGCCCGGCCCGCCGGCCAGCAGCTGCACAGGCCATAGCAGCGGCTGCGGGCCGGCGGCCCCCGGGGCCGACAGGGAGAACCCGGCTAGTATCAACCGCTTGAGGTGGAGCTCTGGGCCTGAGGGGCGGGGGCGGGCGGCCGGAGGCGAGGGGACGGTGCCGAGCGGCCGACAGGGCGCGCGACGGGGCGTGGGGGAATGCATATAGTAGATGACGCGTGCGCCGCCGTGCGTATGCAGGCTGCGTTAGCGCGTGCACGTCCCGCGGTGCTGGCCCTGCGGCGCGAGCTGGAGAGGGGTGGCGGAGGGGTCGCCCACCCTTACCTTCGCCAGGAGCCCTTGCGGTCAGCGGCTGCGGCTCGCCATCCGGCGCGTTAATGACGGCCGTCGTGGGATGCACTGTGTCGGTTGGGGGCCCGCTGCGCTCCCCAGTAATTGCCACCACCGCAGGGGCGGATGCGGCGGCGCGGTCCCCAGACGTCCAGGTGCACTCATCGTGCACGGCCCACCGCCCTGAAGCCTGGGGTCCGTCGAGACATCCCGGAACCGCCACGGCAAGCGAGGCAGCCCCAGCGATGCTCAAGAAGGCGAGGAGCGCACGGCGAGTCAAGCTGCCTGATCTGCACGGCATCCAGCCCTGCCAGTGGCTGCAGATTTATTTCTAATACAGCTGCACGACATCACAGCCCTGAGTTCGCCGCGGCCTGCAGTTCGAAAGCACGAGGCCTAAGCGCAGGGTGCTTCTGCCAGCGAAGCGTGCCCGACATTTCCGGCCTAGATAGTCTTCAATCGGACTCGCAGGTTGGTGTTCACATGCCCGCTGCCATGCAGCATGAAGTAGGGTCACCGCGGTGTGAGCGTCGCAGCGTATTACGATTGCCGAGCAGCAGCGGGGAAAGGCCCTGCAGTGCACAGGCGCTACCCTGGGAGGCTGTGCAGCAGGGCAAGTGTTTATGATGCAATATATTTTGGGACGACGGCCTTTGGATGGCCTGGAACGCGGCGTTCACGGCCCGGGCAGCACGCGGATGGCCGATTCGCCCAGTCAGCTGCGGCAGCCCTGCAGGCATCCATGTGCGCGGTCACAGCTGGCAAATGCAGCCCCCACCCCTTCAGGTGTCTCATAGAGATCAGCAATGTCCTGCGTGTCGGCCTATACGTGCGACTGAACCAACGAGCTCCAGGGTGCACTCTTGAGACACCTGTCAACTCACGGGCCAGGGTGCCGTGCGGATCGAAGCATGCTCAGTGCGCAATGACAGTGCCAGGGCCTGCCATGTACATGAGCGCAGCACATTTGAACCTCACAGCAGGACCCCCTCAGGCCCTGCCGCCGCCGTCGGCTGCCGGGAGCGGGCGTCGAGCCTGCCTCAGGGCTGGCACTCAATTTGAGGATGCGCCGCATCAGGCTCGCCGGGCCTGCCGGTGGTGCGGTCGGCGGCAACAAGCAAGCGCCTAGCACCGCGCCACGGGGATTGAGCCGAGGAGAGGCCTATCGATCCTTTTCTCGGCGGCGGCCCTCCCAGGACCCTCTGCGGCGTGACGCATGGTGCGCCGCCCATCAGCGCCAGGGAGGTGCTGCTGCTGCAACAGCATCAGAGCAAAATCCCCACAAATGCGCTGCGGTGGCGAGATCCCTGTGAGTCTCCAACGTGGTCGCGGCTTCGGGGGCTGTTTGGCGGTACGCGATGCCTGCATGCCATTTGGCGCATAGCATGGGGCGAGGGGCGCTCGCTGACTGGACTGTGGACTTGCATGGACACAAGCGCAGCGACCGCATGGCCCGTTATACCGTAACTTCGGTACAGAGACGACTGTCAACCAGTAGTTGCTGAGTCGGAGGGCTGAGCACGGCGCTGCTTGAGATGCGTATCACCACAAGTGGCTGGTTGGCGGCACCGCAGCGCGCATGTGTCAGTCACCACAGCACAGCCCTGATTTTTTTCTCGACTGCTTTGCTCCCGATCAATGACACCGGCGGATTCAATTGAGTTGCACTCAAACTTAAATCACTAGGTAAACGCGTGCTGGCGAGCTGCTCGATCACACTGTCGTGTCCCATCCTGCACAACCCTCGCCTTCAGCGCTGCCTCACAAATCTAACAGAGCACGGAGGATTGAGAGTCTAGCTAGAGCCATGCATGAGATGGTGGCCTGAGGCGTGCTGCGTGGAGCAGCGCCGTGCGGCGGCGCCGCTGCCAGGGCGCGGGAGCACGAGCAGCAGGCGCGCAGCTTCAAGCCATTGATTCCGCCCCTCGCCCGTGCCAACCTCTGCGGCCCCCGCCATGTCGCTACTGCTCACGAGCTGCGCGCACCTCGCGCGCCGCGCGCGCACGGCGGCGCCCCCGCTGCTCGCGCTCTGCGCCCGGGGCGCCGCCGCGGGCCACGCCGGCGCTGCGTGGCGGCCGGGCGCGGGCGGGGCCGCGTGGTCGCCTTGGCTCGCGAAATGCATGGCGGCGCACCTGAGCGGCTGCGCCGAGGCGGAGCCCGCCCTAGACTTATACCGCGTCAACGTCATCACAGGTGGGGGCGCTGTCGGGGCGGCAGGCGTTGCCCCCTTCGCAGCTTTCGCGGGCAGCCCGCCCGCAGCACCCTCCCCCGCCGGGGCCGCGGCCGCTGGGCTCTGCCTTGAATAAGTGGCATGCAGCGACGAAGATCCCACCCGAGGCCCCTCCCTCGCCCGCCTCGCCCCGCGCAGGCAACGTGCGCGGCGCGGGCACGCGGCTGCCGTGCACGGTGCAGCTGGTGGGCACAAACGGCACGAGCGACAAGGCCGTCGTGGGGGAGGACGGCCTTGGGCGCGGCAGCAGCGTGGCGGTCGAGCTGCATGCGCCGAAGGACATAGGGGAGATAAAGCGGTGCTTTGTGGAGCGCGGGAAGGGCGGCTACACGGACACGGGGGACGGCTGGTTCCTCGAAATGGTCGAGGTGATTTGGGGGCCGAGGCCGGGTGCGCCAGCAGCAGCTGCCTTCGCGCCGGCTGCCGTCCCCTGCGCTGATGCAGCAGCCGCCTGCGTCCCAGCAGCAGCAGGGGCGGCGGGCGGAGCCGAGGACAAGGAAAGGGAGGGAGGCACTCTGGGGCGCTAGGCGGCCGCCGCCGCTGCGGCAGGCCAGACGGGCGCCCTGGGGTGGGGCGTTTGAGTTCCCAAGGCCGGGCGGCTCTTTGCAGTCCCCGTGCGCTGGCGCTTGCTGATGTCATGCGCGGTCAAACCACACCTGCAGGTTGTGGGGCCGGGGCAGGAGGTGTACCAGTTCCCGTGCCACGCCTGGTTTGGCCACAGCGACTGCGGCGATTTCGTCGGTGAGAGGAGGGGTGGCGCGCACGGCCCTGCTAGATGCTCTGCGTCGAGCGCAAGCACGCCCTCTGGGTACCGCCTGCCCGCCGTTCTGGCGCCTGCAGCCGAGTATGCGCCTAAATTGAACGACTCCGGTCATTTGACCTGATTCTGCGGCGATGTCTGCTCTGGTGCGATCTAGAGCTGGTCTACAGATCAGATCTGATCTGATGACTCTGATATGTGATCTCAACCCCGCAGGCGCCCTGGAGCGCAACCTCATCCCGGTTAAAGCGGACCACAAGCTGCCCGTTGCTGAGATTCTTGGGGACCCCGTGTCAGTCCAGGCTGCCGGCATCTCATTCCCACACCCTGACAAGGTGCGCCGGCCGGCCCCTGCGCCCCAAGCGAGCCTGTGCGCGCGAGTTGGAGCCGAACGGGTCCCGTCCTTAGTCACTCCTGCGGCCGGCCGCGTGTGCCTCAAAACGCCCGCGCGTCGGCGCTCCATGGGGTACCAGTGCCAGCTGCAGGTCGACCGAGCCCGCTGGCAGCTGCTGGCTCGGCCGCACACGGAGCCCTGGCGTCGGCCCCTCGTGGCCCGGTGTGGCCCAAGCCATAACTGCCGCCCCGCCCCTGCCGCGCCCCACAGATCAAACACGGCGACGCGCGGGGCGTGAACAAGCAGCATTTTGGCTTTGCAGGGGAGGACGCATACTTCTATTGCACCGGCAGGTGGGTCGGCGTTCGGGAGATTACTTCGTCATCCGCTGCAACGCGGCGGTCTAAACAACAACGCCTGCAAGGGCCGCACACGACCCGCGCGCGGGGTCGCGGCCGCAAGCACCGGCCAGCCGCGCCGCCGCCGGCTCGCTGACCCACGGCACTCCACACCCCTACACGCTCGCCTCCGCCCCTCTCACCCGCCCGCCCGCTGCTGTCGTTTGCGGTCGAGCCGCAGGAACAACATATTCGGGATGGGGGTGGCGGACGGCGTGTATGCCTGGAAGGAGCAGGGCATCGACAGCGGCGCGATGAGCCGCACGCTAATGGAGACGGCGCGGCACATGGTCCAGGCCGGCTGCGAGGATGTCCTCAAAGGTGGGCGGCCCGGCGGCTGCGCAGCACATTGAGTAATCCCTCGTCAATCAGCGGCGTGCGGCGCGGACAGCACGAACCGTATGTCATTGCTGGGGCGCTGCGTGGCCGCACATTCCCTGGAGGGGCCGCCGGCAGTCCCGACACAGCGTTTCCTCGTGCGCATCCTCCGACGGCGCCCCCGGCCCGCCCCTGCAACTGCCCCACACCCCCTCTTGGCGCCCGCGCGCCCCGGACCCCCAGTCCTCCAAGTCGCGGCGCGCCACGTGGAAAGCGAGGGCGTCCTCGGCAGCAGCACGATCTGCCTGCTGACCATTAACAAGGCAGTGGGCCGCCTGCAGGCCGCAACGCTCGGCGACAGCGGCATGTTTGTGATCGGAAGGCGGCCGGGCAGCTCGCTGCTGCAGGTCAAGTTCAGGACACCGCAGCAGGAGCACGAGTTTGGGCGGCCGTACCAGCTCGGCCACTTCGCGCACGCCAACAATCCGGACGTGAGGGGGACCAACGCCACGCGCGGCGCCGGGAGGGGGCGAACGCGTCACCTGTGGGGGCGGAATCGTTTTGTGTTGGGCGTCTTGGTGCGCGGCTGATTGCTGCTAGGTTTGTCCGTCTGTGTCCCAGGTTGATCATGCCTTGGGCCTGCACCTCACCCCCATAATATTTCATGAACCCCGCATTCGCGCAGGATGCCGACCTGGCGACGTTTGTGGTGCAGGCAGGTGACGTCATTGTTGCTGGCAGTGACGGGCTGCTGGACAACCTGTCGGAAACGGAGCTTATGGATGAGGTGGGTTGATGTGATTGGGAGTTGCAGTGCTTTCGAGGTCATGTCAGCGTGGCAATCCCGTGCACAGGGCGATGAGCCCACGCAGGTGGACTATTCCGTTGGTGCTTGTTTCGCTGGTGACAGCAGCAGCAGTGAAGTCGGGTGTCGTTTTTTGCTTCCCTGCGCAATCACCCGCCCCCAATGCCTTGCCGCGGACTGCTCCGCATGCAGGTCGCCGCCGGCCTGCGCGCCGGCGCGCGCGCGCCCCAGATCGCGCAGCAGATCGCCAAGGCAGCGTTCCTAGCATCCGTGGACCGCGGCCGCACGACGCCCTACGCGCGCGCCGCGACAGAGGCGTTCGATATGGTGTACAGCGGCGGCAAGAAGGTGAGGGGGAGGGGAAGAGGGCCTGGCGTCGGGCTGGCAACGCAGGGTCGCCCCTCCGGCGTCGACGCGGACGCCGGCCGTTGGCAGTCTGCAACCAGCTTGATGCGTTGCGGCATGAGGAGTGCACGAGGCCTTCATCGGTCGCCCTCCCCAGTTCTGCCTTGCCATCTGATTGACTAGGCGCTCCTCACCCCAACTCCCGCCCCCAGGACGACATTGCTGTCGTTGTGGCCCTCGTGACATGAGCAAGTTGCCCGCACACGTGCATTTCTTTTTGGAGCCGCCTACTGCGCGCCAAGGCGACGTGCTGGCGGCGTGGAGACGCAGGCTGGCGGCATGGAGACGCAGGCCAGGGAGCACGAACGGCATGCAACCAAATGCACGCGTGTCCCCCGTCTTGCACTCGCCTCGCGCCTCGGGCCCCCTGCGTCCTGGCAGCCCAAACCCGCCGCCCTGTGGGCGGGGGCCCACTGGCGTCGGCCAGGGTGGTGGCCGTGGCCGCGCCACCACCACCTGCTGCCATTCCACGCAGATTGTTGTACCCATGCACGTGCCCTACGCCTGCTGGCGTCGCACGCATGTTGCGCGCGCCACCTGGACGGATGGCGGTGGTCTTTTTGCATCTCTGCTTGCAGGCGTGTGCGCCCCAAAGCCGCATGTGTCGCGACGCGCTTGACAAGCCATGGCCACACGTCTGGGGTCGCGTTGTTTGGGGAATGGGGCACGCACGGCGCCGCCGGTAGCGAATTGCTCTGGCGTGACGTGAGCCCTTCTTTCACCCATTCCCCAGCTGCCTCTCGGCGGCAATCTGGTGCGTTGAGCTATGCAAGCGAACGTTCGCTTGCTGGTCGCCGCGCCGAGGGGCGCCGGTGCTGTGCAGCCGCCTGCGGCATTTTTCGCCCCCCTCTGTTTGCAATTGACGCTTCTCGGCCTTGGCTCGCATCACCACGCACGCGCAGCCGTCGACGCGCCAACCCCCACCTGCTGCTCAGCAGCGTTTCATGCCAGGGCCCCTGCTGAGGCGGGAGGCCCACTTGCACCCATAATGAACCCCCTTTTGTGTCAAGGCAAGGCCGTGCGCGTGCCTGTAATTCTATCATCATGCACGTGTGATTTTGGAAGACTGTTAATGCCGACGCCCCCTTTGAGTCAAGTTTGGCATTACCAAATTCTGGTTGGCGTCTGGCAGCTGCATAGCAGTCTGCGTCACCACCCGGTAGCGACAGTGCGAAGCGGGGTGCGGCTCGACGCTGTAGGCATGCCGGTCCACTTGCAGAGGGCCACCTAGAATTCGAGCTGCCAGGCAGTGCGGCCAACGAAGCTCACATCGATCTCGCTGGGGGAGTGCCCCTCGCATGCTGCCGCGGACGCAGCACAAGGGGGTGCATAATGCATCACCCGTCCCTGCTGTGCTGGGCCGCGGGCCCTTGGCACGATCCTGGCGGGCTCGAAAGGTGCCCCAGTGCAGGAAGAGCAGGAGGGCGCGGGTGACCTCTTGCGAGCTGGAACAGCATGAGGGGCGTCCATCAAGCCCTCCTGTGGCCGTTCAGGTGGGTTACACGGTCTTCCGCACGCGGCCCAGCTGATGGCAGCACGGTTTGAAACATGCGCGCTCTTCACAGGCTCCTAGCCCTGGCTTGTACGCTGAAGGAGATTTCGTGATTCCTACGGGCCAGCTCAAGATTGTCGGCGTTGGCGCCAGGGGCATCAGCGCTATAGGACGTCTTATGGGTGGGTGCGCTTGTGGGTGAGGCGCGCATGAGCCGCACTATGCACACTGCGTAGCAATGGTGCGACGCTATGTGGGAGTGCGGCTGCAAACTACTGCCCTGCTACATAGCAGTAAGCTTGGCAAAGCACGGGCGACGCCATGTGAAGGGCTTCCTTGTGCCGCCGATGCCACGGCCCAGGCAACAACCTCGTCCCCGGCGGCGACTTTTGGGCCATCGACAGCGACATGAAGGTGCTGGGGTCCTGCGAGGCGCAGCACACCATCCAGATCACCGGCGAAGACGAGGCGTCCATCCCGCTGCTCGAGCTGCGGCGTCTCGCGGGCGACTCGTTAGCAGGCGCTACGCGCGCGCAAGGAGCGATGCCGGCGGCCGCCACTGCGGGTGCGTAGGCAGGGCGGGCCTACTTTGCGGCTCACGCCGCAGCTCTGCAGCTGCGACTATGCTGTTCTTTTGTTAGCCCTAGGCCCTTTGCAGCATGAGTCGCCTGCCTCGCCAGGTCTTGTTGTGAACGTGAGCGCAACACATCAACCTCCCTGACACGACAATCACACGCACATGCAGCCGCGCACGCACAGGTACACTTAAACTCGCTGGCCCGCACCCGTGCACGTGCATGTACACGCGCATGATTGGATCGCCGCCACCGCCACCAACCCGCCTTCGCCCCCCAAAGGCGTCGTCTTCCTGCTCGCCGGCGCCGGCGCCGTCCCCGGCGGCTCTACCCTGCTGCTGCAGCTCGCCGCCTTCCTGCGGCGGTCAGGCTACTTTGTCGTGGCCGCGCTGACGCGGCCCTTTGACTTTGAGGGGCGGCGGCGGCTGGAGGAGGCGGACGCCCTCATAGAGGCCCTCTCAGACGTCGCGCAACTTACAGTGGGTGGGAGGTTGCTAGGGGTTGGCGCTTCGTTGCTCATTTTTGCCCTTGTCCACGGTTGTTTGGTGTTACTGTCGTGAGCGGGCGAAGCTCGCGGCTGGTGCAGCTGTGTGGTGCCGTGAGTCGCAAGGTCAAAGGTGGGCCCCAGCACTGCCAAATGCATTGCTGATGGGGGCCCAGTAGCCCATCACGACCCATGCCAGCGCCAACAAGGTGCTTCTGGTGGGAAGGCGCATCCGAACGATCTCGGCGCTGCCTCGTGCGCCCGTCCGCCCCCCGCAGGTGGTGGTGGCGCAGGGCGTGCTGCAGCGGGCCAGCGCGGAGCTGACGATCAAGGACGCCTCGGCCATCGCGGACAACACGCTCGAGTTTAGCGTCAGATCTGTGCTGTGGGCGCTGGGGGCGCCGGAGCTGCTGCGGGCGTCGCAGGGTGCGGCGCGGCGGCTTGTTTTGGGGGCGAGCCAGGGTTGTTGAGGGTGCGCTTGAGATGCAGTGGCCGGACCGCACAGGGGGGGTGCGTGTTGGCATGCCCCTGCGGGAAAACGGTGGTGGGCGGCAGCAGCAGATGAATTAGCGGTAGCGGCCAAGGCGTACGTTGGGCATGGGATGAACCCGCCGCCGCGCCCCGCCCTCCGGCCCTCCCCAGGTTCTATGGCTTGGCACGGCCGCGACCTGCGGCAGTACAAGCGGCTGCTGTCACCGCCCTTGGAGCGGCTGCTCACCTGCCCAGGTGCGCGGGGACGCGCCGTTGTCATGCAGGATCCAGAGCGCCCCCGTCCGGTCCCCTGTCCGCGGCAGCTGCAGCATGCCAGGTGCAACCCGCACGCTCCGTCCCTGGCGGCCGCTGGGCGCGGTGAGAGAGACCCGAGCGGCAGCTCCTCGCACGCTGCGCGCGCGTGCGTCCCGCAGGCACCGCCGCGCTGGGTCGCGGGCTTGCGTCGATCCCGGTCAGCAGCCTGGAGGAGGCAGGGCTGCCCAGCACGCTCAGCACGCTAGCGGAGGACGCCGTCACGGTGCGCGGCCGCGGCGCAGCCGAAACCGCGTTGGCGCCAGGCGGGCAGGGGCAGCGCTGCTCTCGGACGCCCTTTCTCGCGCCGCAGCCCTGCCTCACATGCACGTTTCTGCTGAGTCATGGTCAATGATATTCGCGACCCAGTTGGGCGCGGCAGGACAGGCTGCTCGTGTCGCCCCTCAACAGCCAGCGACACCCCTGAAACGCGGCGCCCCTTACCCAATTGCCAGGCGGCCGCGGACTCGCCGTTCCTCGACGCGGCGATGGGCAACGCCGGCGGCGTGATGGTTGTGCTGGGCCTGCCGCCGTGGGTGCTGGGCCACCGGCTGGACGGCGCGGGGCAGGCGCTGGATGACCCCGAGAAGTATGCGGTCAGGGCGGCGGTGCAGGTGGGCGGGCTGGTTGCTGCGCGGCCGACGACTTGGAGATAGGGTGGGTGTGGGTGCGTGTGCGTGTGTTTGACAAAGGAGGGAGTTGTGTGTCTGCATCTGTGTGTGTATGTGTGTGTGAGAGCGCACGAGGTTGCCTGATTGTGTGTGTGTAGGTGTGGGGGGCGGGGCGCGGCCACATGTGTGTCTGGCTTAGCAGAGCGGACAATTAGTGTCACGGGACAGTACCAGGCAGACTGAGGGGTTAGTCTCCCAGGCTGCTAGGACTGGGCCTTATCTGTCGACACCTAGCTGCTCTACTGCTGCGCGGGCGGCGGGAGTGTGGCTGACAGAGATTACACTCCCTATGGTGAGGGGCTGCCGTCAGACCCCCCACTCCGGCTGCACCAGCTGGTGGCCGCCCCTTGGCCTTGGCCCCAGCCCGCCCGTGACAAGTGCATCCCCGCGCGCGCCACGGCCCCAGGTCGCCGCGACGACCGTGCTGGAGCTGGCCGGCGCGAACTGCAACGATGTGGTGGTCTGCGCGCACGTGCGGGGCCGCGACTGGCCGCACGAGGACCCGGGGTCTCTCTGCCTGGAGGCGACGATGCTGGTGCTGGAGGACCCGGTGGCTCAGGAGGCAGCGGCGGCTGCGGCTGCAGCTGAGTCGTCCGGGTACCCTTACATCACCCCGCGGCGCGCGGGGGCGGGCGCGGGCGGCGGCGCGCGGGGCGCGGCCGCGGCGCAGCTGCTGCACGGGCAGGCGGCGGGGCCGGGCGGCGCGCAGCAGCAGCAGCAGCAGCAGCAGCAGCAGCAGCCGGCAGGGGCGGCGCCGGCGCCGAAGGCGACTTGGAGCGCGATGAGCGCGATTGCAGGGGGTTCCGCCTCGGCGGCGCTGCGGCCCCCAACGGC
>NW_014012012.1:12843-13551 GCF_000611645.1 Monoraphidium neglectum
GGCCCGAGCGGCGCCCGCCGCGGACACTGCCCGGCCGGGCAGCAGCGCCGGCGGCGGCGCGGCAGGCGCTGCAGGCGGCAGCGGGCGCTTGGCGGCAGGTGCTGGGGCCCAGGCCAGCGGCGGCAGTACCCGCAGCCCTGCGCCCTCGGGCGCACAGCGGCTGCCGCCTAGGGCCCCGTCCCCCCTGGGCGGCCAGGCAGGCCGGCTCGGCGGCAGTGGCGGCAGCAGCAGCGGCGGCGCGCAGCAAGCGCGGCCGTCCCAGCAGCAGCAGCAGCAGCAGCAGCAGAGGCTGCGATCAACCGCGGCGCCGGCGGTCAACGTTCCGCAGCTCATCCCCCGGATGGCAGACCGACTGGTGAGCTAAGCGGGTAGCTTCTTCAAGCACTCTCAATTGCCCAAGCACTTTGCACACCAACCAGCCAAATCCGGCTGACAACCCTGTACGGTGTTGCCATGCATGCCGCTCGGCCTGTTGCGTGCACGCGCGAACGCGCGCGCACACACACACACACACACACATTTGCGCGTGCACGTGCGCAGGTGGACTCGCTGGTGGCCCAGTCCCTTGACCTCCCGCCAAACGCCGCCCGCTGGCGCCACCAGCAGCGCGCCCGCCAAATCACCCCCCGCGGCGGCCCCTTCCGCGTCGGCGCCGCAGCGGCCGGCGGCGGGCCGGCGGGCGCGCCCGGCGGTGGCGAGGGCGGCGGC
>NW_014012011.1:0-1493 GCF_000611645.1 Monoraphidium neglectum
ACCCCGCACGCGCCGCGGCCGGGGGGTCGCGCCCCGCGGCCGCCTGCGGCGCCAGCCGCGCCACAGCGCCGCCCGCGCCGCGGCGCACGGCGCGCCGCGCTGCTGCCCCCCAAGGCGCCGCGCCCAAGACTCCTGGTCCCTCACCTCTAGATCCTGCCAGGCCCGCGTGAAGATCGCGTCAGCCAGCGCCCGCGTCGCCTCCGCGCTGAGCGCGACAGGGCCCAGCAGCAGCACCCGCAGCCCCCCCAGCCGCGCCGCCGCGGCCACGAGCGCCGCGCCGCTGGAGGAGGGCTCCGGCGAGAGGCTGTCCACCTCAAGGCACGTCAGCGCGGAGAGGGCGGGCAGGCTCTCGGCCAGGCCCTCGAGGGCGGCGGACGTGCACACGCCGACGCGCTGCAGCGAGAGCCCGGCGAGCCGCGGCAGCGCCGCGGCGGCGTGCGCGGCGGCCGCGAGGCAGGGGTCGCCGTGGCCGGTGATGCGGAGGTGGTGGAGGGTGGGGTAGTGGTCGGAAGCCGCCAACAGGTTGTCCACTTGGTCGCTCGGCACGTTGAGCCCCAGAACGTGCGCGTCGACGACGCGCCGCGACGCGCGGCTCACGAGTCGCACGCTCCTGCGTGATACCGGATCGGTTGAGAGTATCTTGATGCAGGACTCCGTGACGGTTAGTGGCAGGGGGCTGCGTGCCGAGAAAGGCCAAAGTTCCGAGACGGCAGAGGCCATCGCGATAAGCGGTGAAGTCCTGATGTGGCGTTTTGACCGGAATGAAGAAATTCTCAATTGTAATGTGAGCACACAAGAAAGAGAAATTGCAAACCGCGGTGGATGATGACAAAGCACACGTCATGATAATATGTTGCCCCAAGGAGGCCCGTCCGCCTTACCCTGTCATGGCATGCAGAATAAAGTCTTTATAAACTCTACCATCCAAGTGCCAATGCTTTTACTCTTACAGGCACTGCATGCAGGAACGCCGGCCGTGGCGACATGGGCAGTGTGCTATGTAAAGATGGTCTGGTCCTATGACATCTGCACAAGCCAGCTCAGCCCGCACCTGCCGCCTCATGGGCAGGTGCAGCGAGGATGCAACGGTCAACATGCCCGATGCCTGTCGGCGGCTCGCTCCCAATCAAAGCCCTCGATATACCAAAGGTGCGAGGGCGCCGCGCTTTTTCGTCGCCAAGCACACTGTGTGTCCCATGGAGCCACCATCCCCTCTGCATCATTGCTTGGCTTATAGGGATGCCATGCAGAAAAAAATATTGTCAGAGCAGGACAGATATTCAAACAGTATAACAGGCCAGAAACGGGCATACCTGAGCACCCACGGTGGAGGCGTTTTCGTTACACCCGGTGCGGAACGAGCGTGCACGAACTATGCTGCTTGGCAGGGGCACCAATCATGCTGCTTGGCCTGCGCCCTGCTCGGTCTGCGCTGCATGGGCACACGGTTCGGTTGCACCGGCAAACCCAGGTGGTGCAAACATAGGGGCGGG
>NW_014012011.1:1974-3707 GCF_000611645.1 Monoraphidium neglectum
CCGCCACTCGCGGCTGGTGGCTGGGTGGGTGGGTCGCCAGACGATTTGAGTTCGTCCAGAGTGAGCTGGAATGATTGCTATTGGCGCAGTTGGGCAGCAAGCGGAGCAGACGAGAAGCAGGATGGAGTTGGGATCCGGTGGCTGCGGACTTCGCAGCAACGCAAACCTGACGCAAACTGCTTGTGCTGCTGGCTAGCGGTGTCATTTTTTGGTGACAGCACTTGGCAAGGCCTGTTGGGCGAGCCCTGTGTTGAACAACCGTATCATGTGTAGAATTTCCAATCTGATATCGTGTATCGTGCGCATTGTCCCTGTCACAATCCAGATCTCCAAAGCGTCCTTCCTCGCGGTATATGAGGAGGTGGGGGCAATTCGGACAGTGGGGTGCTTTCTCACGACTGAGGGGCTCTCACGGCCTGTAACCTGCATGTACTGTTTTCTTAAACCAAGCTTTGGTTTCTGATAGGAGTGCATACACGCTCGTTGCGTGGATGCTGAGATCGCTTCACGGTAGCTGCAGCGCAGCTCGGGGCAATTCGGACAGTTCGCGAACATGGCGCTTTACGAGCTTCTGATGGCTTAGAACGTGTTTAACATGTTTATCATCACCATTACAACCCTTGAATCACTATGTGAAGGCCCTTTCCAAGTGTCCAAATCGCCCCGCTGCTGCTGCCCGCAGCACAAGCTGTGACCAGAGCTTGGGGCGGATCGGGCATGCAAGGTCTGGTTGGCCGGCCGCGCGCTGTAGGGATCTGATAATCCTAAATATGACAGCAGAAGTCGGGCGGAGCCCTGCCGGCTCCTATTCTGGATGCGCGGGTGTTGGACGTGATCACCGCGGAGAGGACGCGAGCAGGAGCCTCTAACGTTACTATACGAGCATTCAGTGGATGCCTAAAATCATGTTCTTACACATGTATGAAGTGCATCAACAAAGAAGCCTCCTAGAAGAAATGTCCGATTTGCCCCACTGTCCAAATTGCCCCCACCTCCTCATAGATCTAAACATGACAAGAATGTTTTAGTCACCCTCGTGGCAGCGTTATTCCCGCCATGGGGGCCAAGTGCCTGCTGCTTTACCACCCGCCGCATGGCGGCACGCCGACCACCGCCGACGCTGAGCGGGTCGTCGCGGCACTGCAGCGCGTGTGCGCCGTCCACCACAGCAGGCAGCCAGAGCGGCAGCTCGAGGCGCGCTGCTCGCAGCTCAGCCAGGCACCGGTGCGGTGTTACTCCGCGCGGCGCCCTCGAGACCCCTCCGCCGCCCGCTGCCCCTGTGTGCACCCCCCCATGCACGCCTGATGGCAAAACGCCCCACGTGCCGCCCCCCGCCGCGGCCGCCGCCGCCCCGCAGGCGCGCGACATGACGACCGTGACTCATCCGCGATCCCTCGCTGACCTCTGGCTGCTGCAGCTGCCCCGAGACGCCCCAGACCGCGTGTTCCTCTGCAATCTGTGAGTGCCACCCCACCCCCGCCGTGACCAGCGGCGCAGTATTTCATCCCCGCAATGCGCTATGACCGAGCATTCACAAGCGATTGCCTTCGTACCGCATGCCTGGCTGTCCGTTCGAGGCCGCGGGGTGGCTCGGCGCCGCTCGCTTCGGCCGTGGCGTTTGCTCTCACGCACTTCGCTCCACTCTCCTGTGGACCAACACAGTAGCCCACCCACTTGCCTCGCCTGCCCTGCATGCCACCGCCCCCCCCACCCCGGTCCCCAAAACTGAAGCC
>NW_014012011.1:4533-6810 GCF_000611645.1 Monoraphidium neglectum
CCCCCACCCTCCTCGCCGCCGCCCCCCCTTTCGCCGCCATGCACCCGCAGCAAGGCGCGACAGGTCGTCGAGGCGGACGCGTCCATTGCCACGGCCCTGCTGGACAAGCGGCTCGAGTACAGGACTAAGGCAAACCTCCTGCTAGCGGTGAGGCCATGGTCAGGCCGCACGCCTGACAGGCCGTTTTCCATCTAAGACACCGTGGTTTCCAGGGTTTCCCGGCTGCCAGCGGAGAGCCCTTCTCAGCGGTCGAAGCCAGTGTCCTCTTGCGCCCGCCCAGCAGCGGCGCCCGGCCAGCGACCCCCCCGCCTCTCTCTCACTCCCCGCCCCCCAAACGCGGTGCAGTCCCGCACGTGGCAGCTCGGGGACCGCCGCGGCTCCGACGCGAGCGTGAAGCTGCTGCAGCTGCAGGTGCGCGGCGGCTTCCCGCGGGCCCGACGGTCAACCCACTTGATGCCCCCTTGTCAAACTGCCCGCTGCAGCCCCCCGCCCCCGTCGGCGGCCTGCTGACACAGCGACACAACAATGCAGCTGCAGGCAGAGGAAATCAAACCTCAGTGTTGCATGGGTGCGACGTTCCCGCGTTCATCATCGCATCCGCAGGTGCACGGGCAGGCGCCGCTCGCGATCGCCCTGGAGGTGGCATACCACCCGCTGGGAAGCTGCTCGGTAGCCGAGCCCGTGCTGCGGGAGCTGGCGGGGACGCTGATGTCAGCGCTGGAGGGCACGCCGGACGCGGGCAGGCGCGTGGTCCGGTCTTTGTGGCGGCGGCGCGTGAATTTTGATGCACGCGCGCCAGTGGGCCTTGCGAGGAGTGCAGGGAAGGCAGTGGGGTCATCTGCGGGCGCACGACCGATCATGTCACGTTGCAGCCTGGGGCTGGCCCCTGCTTTCATCGCACTGATGCTGCAAAGCTCTCGGCGTGTCCACCACCCACAGCCCACCCTTCGCTCCGCCCTTTTCCGCCCCGCGTTCCACCCTCCTCCTTTCGCGGTCGCCGCAGGCTGGAGGTGCTGCCGCCCCCCTGGGATGACTACGCGGCCTGGCTGCCCCCAGAGGCGTCCGCAACCCACAGCGCGGCGCTGTACGCGTCCATGGTGGTGGCGGTGCTGCGGGAGCGCAGCCAGTCGGCGATCGCGGCGCGCAAGGCTGCCGGGCAGTAGCTGCTGGGAGGGAAGCCGCCCGCGCGCATCCGTCCCCTGTGCTACTTAAACAAGCGTCACCTGGCTCGCCCCTCTATCCTCTACTAGCCAACACATTAGACGTCTCTTGGGTTTTTGGGCAGCCAGCACGCCCGCATTACCAACCGCCTGGCACCTTATTTAGTGTTCCTGCACCTGGGACGCACGCAGTGCCCTCCAGCAACCGCTCCGCCGCGCCGCAGCCTACCCGCCGGTCAGTCGCGGCTGGCTGGCACCCACCATGCTTTGTCCCTCCAAGCGTCCTCTTGTTTGACGTTTACTCGGGCCTCCTTTTGAGCTTGACTGACAAGGCAGGATGACGCAGCAGATTGCTCCCCTTGCAACACACTGGATGTTATCAATCCCACCATTCAGACCCAGCAAAACAGGGCCCGGAACGGCAGCAACGCGCGTGCGCGCGCGCCGGCAGGGGCCCCCGCCCACCGTCACTCCGCGAGGCTCGTCAGCAGCGCCGCGCCCCGCCGCGTCCAGTGTGCCGGCGGCGTCCGCGACGGCTCCCCCGCGGTCAGGCGGACGTCGCACACGAAATTGGTGGAGTGGCCGGTGGTGGACAGCACGCCGCGGCGGTCGGGCGTCTTGTACATGGGGCAGGCGTAGCGGGGCCGCGCGCCGTCGGTTATGGAGGACACGTCCCGGGGCAGCATCCAGATCACGGGCATGGGGCTGTAGAGGACCTGCGGTGATTATGTAATGCGGTGGGAGGCGCGGGTGGCCCAGCTTCGAGTCAGATCAAAGGGTGTCGCCGCGTGTCCGTGCACGCAGCCCGTGCCTTGCGCGCTTCTGTGCGGGCGTCCCGCGCGCCAAACAGAATTGCAACACATCGGGGTGCTTAAAATGAAAGGCTCTGCCGGGCGCTCTCAGGTCGGCCCTTCCGCCCTACTAGCAGCAGCAGCAGCAGCAGCGTGTCCCTCGCGCCGCCCGGCCCACACCTTTGGCGCGCTCTCCGCCAGCGCATGCGCCGCCGCGTCCCAGCGGGCCCCCTCGAGGTACAGCCCGTAGCAGTACACCCCGTCATCGGGCGCCCTGACCGCCCCCTCCCCGCCGCGATGGCGGCCGCCGCCGACGGCGTCACTGG
>NW_014012011.1:7160-14513 GCF_000611645.1 Monoraphidium neglectum
CCCGCCGCGATGGCGGCCGCCGCCGACGGCGTCACTGGTGACGTCGCCGGTGACGTCAGCGTCTGACGTCAGCAGCGGTGGCTGGCCGCCGTCCCGGGGGAGGTCGTCGAGGACGGCGTAGTCAAAGTCGACGGCGTCGATGGGCATGCGGTGGCGGCGCGCGTAGTTCTGCTTGGCGCCGGGGAGGAAGGCCTGGGGACGCAGGGGCCCGGGGCGGCGGGGGGTTTTGCGCACAGGGGGATGCAAGGGGGTGGGGTTGAAGAATGGGGGTGTAGGTTGCTGGGCAGGCAAGGAGCAGGTGATGGCGGGTTTGGCTGGGTCACCTTGGTGGGGGGAGGGGGTTGCTGTCCAAGTTTGTCATGCACGCCGACAGGACAGCTGATTCACTCCGAGCATGATTGGGCAGCAACGCCCCCACTGGCTCAGGCAGCAACCACCACTCCCTGCTCCACTAGAATAAACCAATTCTCTCTTGCTGCAAAAGCTACAAAATCACCCCAGAGATGTTGCCCAGGGTCCCTACACCAAAACCTTGGATCCTCTGTGTTCAACACACACACACACACACACACACCCATGAACGCACACAAATCTTCAAGCGCATGCGGGCACGCATGCATGCATGCATGTGTGTATCCGCATGCACGCATGCATGCATGCGGATATACACGCACACACTCTCTCTCTTTCTCACACACACACACACATGCGCGCGCCCACACAAGCGACACACGCACGCCCCCAATCCCGCACCGCCCCTCACCTGTGTGAAGAAGAACCCCGGCAGCCAGAACGCCGACGGCGGCCCCCTCTCCAGCCAGCGGCGGAAGAATGCGGCGCGCTGCAGCACGTCTGCCACGTAGGACCCCAGGGGCTTCATGCTGGGGAAGCTGCGGCGCAGCCACAGCGCGGGGACCTGCGTGGGCGTGTGAGGTTGTGTGTGAGTCTGAATGTATCTGTGAGACAGAGCGAGTGTGTGTGTGTGTGTGTGCGTGTGTGTGTGTGTGTGTGTGCGCGCACGCGAGTGCGCACACGCGCGCAAAGGGGGAGGAGGTCGAGGACGAGGGGAGGGTGTGCCGTGTGTGATGGACAGGGTTGCCCATTGTGTTGAGGGCGTCCCAGATGGGGCCGAAAAACCACACCCCCATCCACATCCTCTCCCCCCTCCTCTCTCTTTCCCTCCATCTCTCCCCCTCCCCCTCTCCCTCACGCCCACACACACACACACACACACACACGCACGCACACACGCACACACACACGGGCGTGCACAGACACACACACACATACACATACACACACACGGACACACATGAAAGCCAACCCACACATACAAAATGTGTGGGTTGGCATCCCGTCCACCCCAGCACATACAAAATGTCTGGGTTGACATCCCGTCCACCCCACCCCCAGCACCCCAGCACCCCAGCACCCCAGCACCCCGTCACCTTGCCGTCGAACAGGCTGCGCCCCAGCTCGTCCAGCTCAGCGCTCATCACGGCCAGGCCCTCCACCGCCTGAGAAAGCGCCGCCAGGCTGGAACGCATCGCCGCGGCCAGCGCGTTGAAGCGCACCAGCTCCTGCGGGGGGTCGGGTTGTCGGTCGGTTGGGTGATCAAAGCGGTTGGTCCGTTGACTGCTTTGGCACGCATGTTGAGCGAAAGCATAATTGATGGAGTAAGGACGCTGTTATGACCAAGGGCGCCTTGATTGACGGGTGTTCAGGTTTCGTGGTCCGGCGACGGTGGGGTTGGCAACAAACGTGTGGCCGACAACACCGCCGCCGCAGCCGCGACGGGGGAAACAAGCCGTGAGGAGCGTGGCGGGGCTCCTCTGGGACGGCATGCGCCTCCAATCGGGCGGTCTCACCTGGACCAGGACAGTGTTCATGCTGTTGTAGTAATCCTGGGGGGGGGTGTTTGGCAAGGTATTAAGGGCGCAGGCGGGTGATGAGGAGATCTAGCACGGGCAGATGTGGAAGGTTTGGCACCCTCCCATTAGATTGGAAGCACAGGCACGCAGACAGGCAGGGCAGAGGGCAACGACCAGCCAAAGACAGGGCTGTCGGGGCAACAAGGTGCGCCGTGGGGGACCACGAGCGCCCTGCGCGTGTGCATCTTCAATCGTCATCACACATCTCCCCGGCCGCCCGCATCCCTCAATTTCGACTTGCATACACCAGATACAGCAGTTGTACCGCTGCCAGGACAACATCGCGCGGGCAGTGACTATTCAAGTAACCTATCCAGGGCGCATTTGCAGACCAACCTGGGGGTACTTTGCCTCTGCCGCCTCAATGTCGAAAAGCTCAGGCAGCCGCGCCAGGATGCCGCGCGCCACGTCGCCCATGACCGCCTCGGCGCTACGCGGCGCTGCGCCGGCGGGCGCGCCGGGGCGGGCGCCGCCGGCAGGCGCGGCGGGCGCGGCCTCCTGCCGGCCCTGTCGGCACGGTCAGAGGGAGGGGGGGCCGGCAGGGCGTGGCGAAGTGGTTGGCGGAATAGTACCAGTGAAGGATGGGGCAAGCGTCGAAGGACGGCATCCCTCCAACGCGGGCGGCAAAGCGCCGCGTTGACCAACAGAGCCACAAGCACAGGCACTTCCGAGCCGCGGCACCTGGTGGCACGACAATGAGCCGTGGCTGCACCGCCCCGCCGCGAGCCATCAACAGCCGAGCGCGGGCTCTGCCTCTGGCCTTCGATAGACCAAGAATCCTGAACAGCTCGCAGCAAGATCGGCCCCGTCCCCAAAAACCCTTCAAAACCCCTCCGAAATCCGCATCGCCAACGCCGCCGCCGCCTGCTCGCCTGCGTCGTCAGCAGCGCCTCCAGCAGCGCGCCCCCCTCCCGCAGGTCGCGCGCAATGTCGGCGTTGGCGCCCAGGCCAAACGCCTCGGGCGGCGCCAGCAGGGGCAGGCCCTGAATGTAGTCAACATAGGACTGTCGAGGCCGCAACACGACAAGATGGAGAGAGATGGGACGTGTGTTGGTGATTGGTGTGGGAGGTCGGCGGTGGCGGCTTATAAGCGTGATAAGTCGTGGCGGCTGTTGTGGGACTGCGGTGTGGAGCATCGCGCCGGCCGTACCTTGTGCTCGCCGGCGTGCGGCACGGCGTAGGTGCTGCCCGGGCAGAGCGGCGCGTTGGGCGCGAGGATGGGGGGCGCGTAGAAGGCGCCCAGCAGCGTCGACAGCGTCTGGCGGTCGTGGGCGTCCGTGACCTGTGGAAGACGTGCGGGCGGGATGGCCACAAGCAGCCCGGTCCACAAGATTAGTGCGCTCTTCTGATACCTGTATAACTGGAGTCAAATGAGCTTTTGGCAGGTAGGAAACACACACATAAATATGTGAACAAACCCCCACCACCAAAAAGGTGGGGATGGCCCCATTTCCCGAATCAGATGCGCGTTCTACACAGCAGGACGGCACAAGTCCGGAAGGCCAGGGCTGCGGTCGGGTGGGCAGGGCCGCCGCCTCCCACCCACCGCCGCAGTTGCCTCCCGGCTGCTCAACATGCTGCTGCTGGTGCTGCTGCTGCTGGTGCTGTCCCGCCACCGCTGCCTGGGTACAGCAAGACTGACAGATTTGTCCGCCCCAAAAACGTGCCCTAACTCTGACACGATGGCCCCACCAAGAGGCCCCCCAAGTCCTTCAAAGAGAGCCTCCTTCCCCCCCCCCCCCGAAAAAAAACAAGGTTCCCTGCCCACCTTCCCTCCGTAGTTGCACTCCCCCGCGGTGTAGGCCAGCGTGTCGAAGGGGATGTCGGGGTATTCATCCACAAACATGCGCAGCTGGCGCACGCTGCGGGGCACGCGTGCGCCGGTGGTGGTGGTGGGGCCGTGTGTGCGTCCTCGCGTTGGGCCTCGGAGCTTCCCAAGCTTGCCGTAGCCCATATACTGCTTGCTTTCCGGCGCGTGTGGCGCACGAGACACGGCGTCGGCGGCGGCCGACCGCAAACCAAAGCGTGCGGCCGCAAGCCCGGCCCCGGCGCCGATGGCTCCTGCGAATGGACCCGCGGACACTCGAAATGGAGGGCACGGATTCATCATCATAGTGTCTGATGTGGCGGCGTTACCTGATACGCAGGTCGTTGTTGTTGAATTCGTAGGGAATGTTCCAGCCAATCGGGCCAAACTGGCGGCGCTCCAGGCACACGCTGCGGCGTGGGCCACGGGCGCAGAGGGGGGGAGGTGGCGGCCCCGTGTGAGGCCCGCACGTGCTGTCATCCATGAGCCAAGCCTTGCATATCAAACACCATGGTCCTTCCGGGGAACTGCAAAAGCTGGCAAGCTATTGCGCGGCTTGAATCGCCCCACGCCGGCCAGACTCAGAGCAGGAAACGGGCCCCCCTGCCAGACTAGCTGTGCCTGCTCGTGACCCAGGGTCGAGCACCACGCCAGCCATCAACCGGTGACCTCAGACAACCCGGTGGCGGCGGCTGCGGCTGCGGCTGCCGCGGCGACGGCGCGGGGCGGACGCTCCCAGCCGGGCCGCCCCGAGGCGGGCCGCGCACCTGTGGAAGAATGCGAGGCCGAAGAGCAGCGCCTTGAAGGGCCCCGGCTTCACGCAGCCCTCAAACAGCTCTGGGGACGCCACTGGGTCGCTGGTGTACGTCCGCAGCAACCCTGGGAGGGGGGGGGCACGGCAGGCGTCGTCGTTTTGTTGTGGGGTTTTCCAGATTTGGGGTTTGGCGCGGTTGCAGACGAGACCAATTGATGTTGTGAACGGTGATGCTGGGCGGCAGCACAGATGTTGAACGCTTCTGCTGGCTACTACGACGGGGCTGAAGGTTCTAGGTTGACCAGCGGTGCAGAGCACGTGCTTATTGGCGGCCTGGGGCTACAAACTCTGCCAAGGGGGAAGGGGCGGCACTCACCAGCGCGGAGGCCCTTGGGCCGCTCGTTTGTGATCTTGACCCCGGCCTCCAGCAGCGTGACCGGGAACGCCGGCGTCGGGTCGCTGGTCAGCCACAGCCTGTGAGTGTTTCGATTTCAGGGTTTTGCGGGCTGCGTGATCCTTCATCTTGTTGACGTGGATGCAGCTTCATCGATTTCTATACAACCAGAGGAGCATCAGGGGCACGCACTCCCCGCATCACCTGGTGTTGCGGCAATCAGCTGGGGGCGGGCTGCCCCCGGCTGCCCACAGCCCTGAACAGTGCGGCCGCATGACAGCCAACAGCGGGCGGGACCCGTGCCCTCGGTCGGGGCCCGGCGCGCCTGAAGTTGGGATGCACCCGCCCCTCTGCGGCCAGCTGTGTCTCGCAGATCATCTCAAGGGTCGGGAGGAAGCTGCGCGCCAGGTGGCAGTTCTGGGGGCGGGAGGGCAGGCGAGGAGGCGTGATGCAAGCCGCTTAGGCCAGGGCGGGAATCCCTTCGCAGCCAGATTTTCACGCTCGCAAGCGATCTCAAGCTGCGCGCAGAAGCAGGCAGCCAGGGTTTGATCGGATGTGAGTGAGCAAAGACGTCAATCAGGCCTGGTCAGCGCCCGTACTAAAGACGACTAAAGACTGGCAGCGATGGGACCCCTCTGGTGCCCCCACACGTTCGGCCAACAGCAAGCCCCATGTGCCCAACCCACCTGCAGCACCACCCAGAAGCCCTGCGCCGCGCCCTCCTCGATCCACTTCTGCGCCACCGGCCCCTGCCCCTGCCCCAGGCTCACGCTCTCCACGCGAACCCCGCGCTCCTCCGCAAACCGCAGGAGCACCCCCATGGGGTCGGCGCCAGGGGACAGCAGGAATATGAGGGGCGCGGAGGGCGTGGAGTCGGCGTAGCAGGGGGCCAGCTCAAACGGCTGCGGCTCTACAAAGTGTGGGCCCATGGTGTCGGCCACGTAGGCAGTTAGGCCGGCCACCATCTTGTCTGGCCGCAGGATCCTGGGTCGAGTGCACATCAGCAGTACAGTAGCAGAGTTGAATTTTGGGGTTGAATTTCAAGAACAGACAGGATTGGTTGCGGCTGGGGTTTCGAGCGCTGTGGTTTGCAGTGAATGCATCAGGACTGAAACTTGGAGAGCTCACACAGCCGCACCGACAGGACGACAGGCGTGGCAAGCAGATGATCAGCAGGTGGAACCGCGCTCGGCGGCGGCAGCAGACGTGCGCGCGCTCGCCTGAGCAGCAGCAGGCGCTGGAAGGCGTCCAGGCCCGAGTCCCACGGCTCAGGCAGCGCCGCGTCCTGGGGCGCCGGCGAGTCATATACGGCCTTCCACGTAGACACGTTCTCTGTGTGGGCCAGCAGTGGGCACGCAAGAACCAGCAAGCACTCAAAGGTTGGCGTCAGGCTTTAAAGAGTTCCTTCGGCTGACTACTGCACCTGTCAATGCGGTTTGCGGCGCACTGTCGCAAATGGGCTGAACGCAGCAACCAAGCAACGACCAACTTTGAAAGCTTGGGTGACGCGACGGGTCGCTCCAACAAGCCCGAGTGCCAAGCCACAGGAGACATGGGCGTCAGAAAGCGAGGCGCGAGGCGGCCGCGGCCTTGCACAACTCCCCTTTCTCACCCGTCATATGCGCCGCGAGGCCCTGCCACAGCGGCCCCAGGCCCTCGGCCCTGCAGGCCTCGCCCCACATTTTGGAGCTGATCCACCCGGGCGCGGGGTTGGGGTGCTGCGGGCCGCCGACCGCCAGGCCGCCGGTCAGGAGGAAACGCAAGTGGGCTGGGGGGGGGGGGTGGGGGTGGGTGTGAGGAGTGTGGATCCGGGCAGCCGAATGAGCCTCTGAATGTGAATTAAAATATAGAAGCGGCTTGTGAGAGTATCAACACGGCGATACTTGGGAGATGCGCGGCAGTCAGCACCCAATAAGCAGCGGTGGTGTTGGATGGTGTATGGTCCGCACGGCAATGCGAACGAGCGAGACGCACCTGAGTCAAGGGCGCCCGCGTCGATCTTGACTTTGGTGGACAGCAGCAGGGCAAACAGCACCTTGTCTTTCTCAAACAGCGACCTGTACACGAAGTTGATGGCGGGGGTGCACATTATTTGTGGGCAACAACAACAGGGTGCCATGCACAGCTCTATTTGTGAGGCGCTGAGTCGACACAGGTCCGCTGCAAACCCTCCTTGGCGGCCAACTTTGCGGCACTTGCAGTGTGGGAACTCCGGCCACAGTTTGCATGTGGAGTTGCGCAACACTGGGAGGCGCATGCGGTGGTGCCTGGCCGGCCACGTGCCAACTGCACAACCCCACCTGCAGACGTTCTGGTAGAGGAAGAAAGTGAAGTGCTCCGCGAGCAGTGTCAGGCGCTCCGCCAGCACTGTGCTGCGACCCGACTCGGCGATGGCCCGGGAGAACAGGGACCTGCGGTGATGTGTGCGTGTGTGCGTGTGTGCGTGTGTGTGTGTGTGTGTGTGTGT
>NW_014012010.1:0-12852 GCF_000611645.1 Monoraphidium neglectum
GGGCACGCGAGTTCGGGGGCGGTGACATCATGCGCGGGGGGTCTGGGGACAGCCGGGGCGGGTGGCGGGGACAGGTGGGGCATCTCGCAGCGGCGGCGCGCCAGAGGAGGGGGTCAGCGAGCCGCCCGAGGGGCCCCATCAAGCAGCGGCAGGCGGAGGCGATTTCGACGGGCCGAAGCCGCAGCAGGCGCAAGCACCGCCTGTTGAGCCCGCCCTCACCTTGCTCAGCAGAACGTGTCGCAGCCCGCTGCGCCCCCACGCTGGCGCCTGCGGCGGCCAGGCACGGCAGAGACAAGACGTGGTGGGGGCGACACGCACAGCAGCAACGGTTTGAAAGCTTCAGGGGCGGGAAAACCAAAAGCACGGGAGTGCTGTCGCTTGCCTCGCGGGGCCGGTGAGATATTTATCCGCACACCGGCGTGGGCGATGGGGGTTGCGCATGCTGGTGACGTCCATGCACCCGTCATGTGCCACGCTTCAATTATACCTTAGTCATGCATCAGTCGTCGCTGAGTTGCCCGGGCCACGACCTTGGGCCCAAGCGCGACCGCTAGAGTGCGCGTGGCCCCACCTGAAAGGCCATGCCGCGGTTCAAAAAGGCCTCCGGCGCCAGCGGCTGCCCCGCGCGCGTCTTGTTCTCGATTGGCGGCTGCACGTGTGCGCGCATATGCAATTTCAAGGAGCAGCGGATGATCTCGAGCTCGCCACACGGGAAGCATTGAGAGGTAACAGAATCCACTCCTATGCCGCAGCGGCGCGAGCGCTCCTCCGCCTTTCACACGCGACTGACCGGCCAACCCTGCCCGCTCTCCCCCAAAACCCGGCACGCCGCCCGGCCGTCGGCCCCGCAACATAGAGATGCCCACCAGCTGGCTGAAGTCGCCGCAGAAGACCAGCCGGAGGCCGCCCCAGGGGCGGGCGTTGTTGCGCAGCGCCCTGAGGGTGGCCTCCAGCTCGTTGAGAAACTCTGCAGACACCTGGGCGATCAAGGTGGGGGATGGGCGCCGCGCATCGATTGCTTGACAGTAATGCACAGCTTGGGGATAAGCCTTGAGAGCCACCGGTCAGATATGCCCCAGGGGGGGGGGCGGCGGTGGCGGAGTGCTGAGAGGGTGGAAGGGGGCGCATTTTGCCCTGGGAGGGAGGGGCTGGAGACTGGGCGTGGAGGCCGAGCGTTCCAGCAGGGGCGTGAGAGGCCGGCTGCAGACCAAGGGAAGGGGAGGTCACCCGGCGTGCTGAAGTGCTCAGCAACAGTGCTGTAGCGCAGAATCCGGCGCGGGCGCCCTTCCTCGCAACATATGTGACCTGGAACCGCCCGCCCCCCCGGCTGCCGACGCCACCGCCGAGATCTCACCATCGAGATTTCGTCCAGGACTAGCGTCTGAGTTGGGGGCCAGGCGCGTAACACAGACATGTTCAGCGAGGGCCGAAGTGACGAGTTGCACAGGTACCGCGAAGAGATTGATGCGATACAAAATAGCGGCGCCCCAGCGTGGCAAGGGAGCGCAGCGGCGGCAGCGCCGGCGGCGGCCCAGCGGACGCTCCCACGCCTCCACTCGTTTCAGCACACGGGGGAGGGCCACACAGCCTCCCCAAACCCCAGGCCGCGGCAGCGGCGTGCCCTCGCGCCCCAGGCTCACGTCGAGGTCTCGTATCCGCTGCGCGTTCTTGCGCTCAAACATGCGCCCCCAGTCGCGGTACGAGTTGATGAGCCCGCACCCCATGGCGCTGTGCAGCGTCTGGCCTGCAGCGGCGGGCGGGCGGCATGTGCCGGTTGCGTTGAAGGGTCGATCGCCGTGGCGGCGAGCCGCGCGAGCTGGGAGAGGAGGGAGGCACTGAGAAGAGAGCAGGCAGCGATGCCAGGGTGCAAGGTGACTAAGAAGCGCGCAAAAATAGACAGGACACAATAAGAACATGGGCAGCTGCAGCAGAGCACCAACTTGAGGGCCAGACGCCACGCAGCAAGCTGTGCAGGAAGCCAGGCTGGCATGCGGCGCCCCAGGCCGCACGGTGTCCGCGCGGCCGCCCACCAGCGATGTGCGTTGCTGCGATGCCCGTGGCCGCCGTGACCGCGACGCGCGTGGAGAAGAGCAGGCCGAACTCTGACCGCAGCTGCCCGACGATGTGAGACAGCAGGAACGACTTGCCTGGGGGACAGGGACAGGGCAATGGGTGCACTTGTAGGCATTTGGGTCGAACAAAAGTGAGTTAGCTGGCTGCTGTGTGGTCGGGTTGGGGATTTCGGGACGCAAACGGGTAGAGACGAGCGCGACAACGCGCACGTGCCCGGCAGGAGCAGCGGGCATGACGACCGGCCGGGTGCGGCGGCCGGGCGCGTCTCTGCCTGTGAGCAGGGTATCAAGCGGCGTCGCGGCTGAGCGCCATGACCACAGGGCAGCGCCGCACCCGTGCCGGCGTTGCCTGTGAAAAACACGTTCTGCCGGTCCTGCAGCACCGCACACGCCACCGCCGCCTGCGGGGTTCGGTCGGGTGGCAGGAGGGATTACACTGGGCCGGCGCAGGCACCAGTCACATGCTGGCCACAGGCTGCCTTGTCGGCCTTGTACCCCCCAACCCCCAGGCCTAGACCTAGGCCGTTTATGGTGCCGCGCATAGGAAACATCTTGAAGAGCGTGCACACCTGCTCATCACTAAGCTCAACAGGGGCGGCAGCGGCAGCCCTCTCGTGCCCCGCCGCCCCTCCGCCCCGCACAGCGCCCGCCGGCCCGGGTGACTGCGCCGTCGCGCCCTCCACGGCGCCGCCGCCGCCGCCGCCGCCGCTGCGCCTGCTGCCGCCCGCAAGGCTGTCTGACACGTGAGTCAGCATCGCGGTGCCCTTGCCCAGGCTGTCAGACACGTGCGTGAGTGCGCCCACGCTCGCGGCCGGCGCCGCGCCCCGGGCTGGCAGCGGCACCGCAGCCTTGGCCGGCCCGGCCACCCTCCCGCCACCGCCGCCGCCGCCGTCGCCGTCTGCTTCGGACCCCTCTATTTCGTCGTCGCCCTCGCTATCTGATGATGAGACTACGATGGGGCTGGCCTGGCATCCATGGTTTTGCTGCTGCGTCTGTTGCGACCCATGTCGCGCTTGCTTTTGGCACTGCCCGATCTGTTCCTCGCCCTGTGCGTGTCCGTCTTTGCAACCGCCTGCGCCAGCGCCACAGACCTGGTCGTCCTCTATCTCATCGCTGCTGTCGTCAATGACGACCACGTCAGTGGGGGCGAGCACGCCCAGTGCTGCCGCCATGCAGCTCTGCCGGGCGCTCTTGTTCCGCGCAAGACAGACGCTGGCGCGAGGCGGCGTTCGTACACACACTGGGCGTGCCGCCTCCTGCCTGGGATCTGCGCAATCCACACTGTCTGTACGACTATGTTCAAGCTTTGTGTACCAGGAAAAGCGCCTGATTTGTTTCGAGAGTGCGAATTGCTGCTGGCATGTGGAGTGTGGTGAGGCTTAAAATCTCCTATGAAGCATAAATCCGAGTGCAGTAGTACAAAACCCGTCGGGCCCTGTGAAAACTCGATCTGCAAAGAGATGCAGACTACCTGCATTCAAAAATGGTGGACCCACTCGTTTCAAAGGAACTTTCAGGCGCATGAAAACGTTGTAAAGTGAGCCTTCAAGGCCTTGGACTCGTGTCTGCACGAGTGGTGGCATCGCGTCCGCGGCCAGCACGCACAGCACGCCAGTACAGTTGGGTGGGGGGGTGAGAAGTGAGTAGTTGTTGCAATCCATCCCGAGAACCCTGATCATTGAGTCCCCACCAAACCTCTTAGCAGCCAGAGGGGTCAGGGGGCAGCCCCGGCAGGTGACACACCCTCGGGTTCTAGGTGCCCCCCTGTTGCTGCCTGGTACCAGCGACAACTCCCACAGTCACTCAAAGAGTTTGATGTGATTGAACCATGATTACAGCAGCAACCCACACACGCCTGCCTCTGCAGTCAGGACGCCACCGCTGTAGAATCCGCACTGCAGTAAGGAAAGCAGCACCCTCCACCCTGACGGTTCACCAGCACCCCCCTCCGAACTGCCTGAGTGACAGCGCTGTGAAATGCCCTAGGCAGGGAGGGACCCGCCGGCCCTCGCCCTGCCCCAGCGTCGTCGATACACGAGTACGCACAAGGCCTGAAAGTCGAAGCCCTAAAGGCCCCCTATCCGGGACCGTGCATGCTTCAGCGCGCAAGGCTACCTTGTGTGAAGCGCTGAGGCTATGCACTGCAGCCCCACAACTTCAAACCCTACACATGCACGAGCGCGGAAACCCACCGTGCCAGAAAAACAGGCCGGCCGACGAAACGCCGGCTGCCTGGGATACCTCCGCCACCCGCGCGCTCAGTGTGCTGTCGCTGGTGCGTGGGCGCCATTGCTGCGGTTGCTGCGGGGCTGTCCGTCCAGCGCCATGACCCACTGCTCTAGCGACTGCAGTGGTTCAGGCACCCACTTCCGCTCATCGTCAATCCGCTTGGCCAGCCACGGCTGCCATGCAAACCTGTCAAATTTCTTTGGCGGCACCACGAACACCAGCCGTGCCGCCCTGCTGCGCTCTGGGCCCAGCCGCGCCAGCAACTCCTGCACTGGCTGTGCTATGATGCCGTGCTGCGAGCTGGCTGTGAACTGGAGTATGAGCGGCTGGCTGCAGCACAGCACGGCGTCCCACGCAGCGTTGCTGCTGGTGCGCGGTCTGAGGTAGACATTGTCTAGGAGTCCCAGCGCGCCCTCACCCTGCGACCCAGGGCCATCCCACTTCAGCGTCAAGCCGCGGGGAAGGGGATATTTGCTGCTTGCGATGCTCGATTGCTGCGCCTGCTGCTCCACTGGTGCCTGCTGCCACTGCTGCTGCTGCTGCTGCTGCTGCTGCTGCTGCTGCTGCTGCTGCTGCTGCTGCTGCTGCTGCTGACCGCCACCCATGATCTCGTGGTGGGAATCTGTGTCCTCTTCCACCTGATGCAGCATGTTGGCCTCTTCATACTCTGTTGCGTTGCTGCCGTGAGGGCGCCTGCGAGAGGGGCGCAGCTGGCGCACCGTGCAGGAGACGCCACCCTGCAAAAACAAATTGTGGCCGTACTGCTCGAACAGCGCGCCCCGCAGGCCTGCCGCGCGAGGGTGGCCGCGTAAAGCCACCGGAAACTCCCGCAAATCACTGCGCCCGTCGGTCTCCAGCTCCTGTAGCACCAGGCGGGCGGCGTGGGGAGATGCAAACCACACACAGCGAACGCGGAAGTCCGGGGTCACCTGCGACAGCGGTGGTGCGACAAACAAGTGAGACACCACCAATCCAGTCTGGTTCTGACGCAGGAAAAGCACACAGAGACAGGCGTACAACGAGCTCAGACGGCGGCGAGCGTTCCCCTGCATACGTGATGGCACACCTTGAAGTGGCCCAGGCTATGGCTGTTTAGGTAAGCTTTGTACACGTCGGGATCGCTGATGGCCCGCACGAGGCTGGACACGCTGTCCTCCCCCAGGTCTGGCTTGAGCTGGTCCTCGGGCCGCTCTGTGGGCATCGCCAGCACATGCCGTATGCTGCCGCCAAACCAAGTGAAGCTCGTGAGCATGGCGTCCGCTGCAACCTCTGGGTACAGGCGCGCCCTGCAGGCCTCCAGCTCCTCCAAGCTCCAGACGGGCAGGTACAGTGGGTCCTGGGAGCCACTGCAAAGCAAAAAGAGCAGAAGGATTTGGAGTGAGTGAGATGGGTCTGATGGCTGCATGCCCTTGTGCACATGGACACAGGTAAAGCTGCAGGATGCACAAGCAAAGCACATTACAGCTGTGCACAATATTTGTTACGATCCCGCGTGGCTGGCAGCCAGCAAATGGGCCCCAGATGCTGTAGCCAGCGAAGGACCCACCAGCCCTTCAAGAAGCGCTTGAAGTTGCTGTTTTCGATCGAGGACAGCACCACCGTTTTGTACTTGCCACCAAACTCCACGGGTGGTGGTGATCCCTCGATGATGTGCCAGATGTTGCGGCCATCAGCTGGAGGGGGGAAAACAAGAGACGCAATTTGGAGGCGAATGGCTGACTTTGGGGCATGCTGTTAAACGCGGCAGTGACAGACCTGTCAACCCTACTCAAGATTGACGGGTGTGGGTGTGCTGATGAGGGTGTGACACATGGGGTGACCAGCACAATCCAGAATATGTTGCACACGGATGCAATTCGCCCCAGACTGCTTCTCCCCTCACCGCCAGGATCAGGCAACGACATGACTTGTGCAGCCTTGACGACACCACCTTGGAAGTCAAACTGCAGGCGCACTCGCCCCCCGAGGTCGTCCAGGTAGTCGTAACACACGACCTGCTGCTGCTGGCCAAGCCGCCGTATCAGATAGAGCGCAGCTGCGCTGATCCCGATGCCGGGCGTGCCTGTGACGATGAACCCCAGCGGCTCCGCGGCCTGGCTGCAGCGCTGCTGTACCAGGTCGAACAGCTGCCTATAGCAGGGCCTCACGTACAGGCTTGTACGTAGCCGTGGTGGCAGCATCAGTGACAGGCCTGCTGGCAGCTGCAAGCACCCGTCCTCCTCTTTCAGGTGCACCAGCTGCTTGGCCCACTTGGTGAGAGACTCGCTGGACAAGCCGGCTGCAAGAGACAGCAAGAGGGCGAGAGCAAAGCGTCGCAGTTGCGTGGGTGCTTGTGACCAGTAGTGGAAGCAAGGCGGCATAGCAGGCGCATGCAAATGCACAGAGCCATGAGCGGTGCCCTGGCAAACACTGCCTGTGGCCAACCCCATGCAGCAAAAGCCCAAGCCAGCCAGCCAGATTGTAAGATGCACACAGAACATACCTGATGTTCCGCCTGGACAACAGCGAAGCAAGGCCAGGGTGTTGGCAATGCGAAGCGGCAAACGGCATCACAGGCACAGAAAAAGGGTCGGCGGGTGACAGCGCTTAGATGTGGCATGAATCAGGGGGCACTGGGGGAGAGCAGCAGCAGTACAAGAGCTGTTTCAGCACAATCAACTATGAAATGGGGATGAGGTGAGCTGTGGCTAGGTCGTGCACAATTGGTGCAAAGTGTGCCCACAAAAACATGGGTGTCCGTGCGCACACAGTGGATTCCAAGCATTGAGTCCCTGAGAGACGAAGGAACTGTCAGCCACTGTCAAGCGTGCTGTGAACACAAGGTACAGTACCCTCTGCCACGTGGGCGGCGCCACAGCTGAAACCACCTCAAATTGCCTGCCAACACCTCCAAACTTCTGAAGGCATGGAACACACTGCTCAGGTGCCGCACCGCGTCAGCGTGTCACGAAAGGCCCTACTCACCCCAGACAGCTGCGGTGATGGCCGCCTTCCGATCGCCAACTGGCAGGCCCAGCAGACCGGCAGCCCAGTCCTCGGGCCTCTGGTAGATTGTTTCTGCCGCATCGCCGCGAAACGCAGTGTGGTCCTCGCCTGGGAACAGCTCAGGCAATGCCTGCAACAGCTGCCGCCTGGAAGTGGGCGCATCCATGGGGACCGGGGCCTGCAATAAAAGGCCACGTGTCAGCAGCGTGTGACAAGCAGCACACATATGTATTAACGCTTGACCTGCAGTATGACCAGCACAGGGATGAAGCCAGACTGAGGGCATCACTACTGCAGCTCTTAGCATGCACTGAGTGCAGCCGGCTGCTGTAGCCCGGGCCAGTGCACTGGTGTGCGTGTCGTGCGCCAGCGCAGCAAAGCAGGGCCGCCAACGAGCGCACGCACCTGGCAACAATCAGACACCCCTCAGCCGCCTCGCGAGAAGGCTGGAGCGTAGCACACGGGCAGGGTTGGTTGAGCAGGCGAAGAGCGAAGGATTGCAGAGGGGCCCCAGCCTTATTCTTGTGCCCCTTGCCTGATCCTAGGCCGTCAGCAGTGTATACTTATGCCGTTAGTGCAAGGGCCAAAGCGATGCACAGCCTAGCGAAGCCTGGAGGTGCAAGGGCCTGCTCACGTAACCCATTGAATGAGTGGGAATGAAATGTGCGCACTGAACAGATTTTTGAAACAAATGAGCAAGCATGTTCACGTCCGTGGTCGTCGCTGGAACAGCATTCACCCAGCCAGTCGCCTCCCTGGCAGGCCAATGTGGTCCGCCGCCAGGTGAGGGGCGACCAAGGGACGCCCGGCCTCCTGCCTCGCGCCGCCATAGAGCGGCGAGTGCAGCGCAACAGGGCGAATTCAAACCTCATCTCAAGCGGACTGATTGCCTCCCCGGCGGCGCCCGACAATATGCGCCCGCAATGGGTGTGGGAGGTGCAGAGCACCAGCAGGGTCGAGCCCTCCCGCAAATGTGTACAGAAGTGCATATGCGCGCCTCCTGCCACGACACCCGGCATACTGACATCGTGGCAACCTATAAGCCGGATCATACAGTATAGCTAGGGGGCCACGTGGTGTAAGGCCTGCATTTGCCAAGAGGCGTGCAGCAACGGCAGCTGCACACGCAGGGGCATCGGCCGGGCTACCTGTGAATCTACAGCACAGCGCCGCAAAACACAATCCTCGAGCAGTTGAGGGCGCGCAAGCACACCCATGCAAGGGCACTGTTGTGTTTGCCAAACCCCACTGACCTGTGGAGCCCTTGCTTGTTGGTGTTTACGCCATCTGCGCGGACTGGCCCGCGGTCCGGACATAAGGGCCCCTCTTTCATGACTGCTGCGGAGGTCGACGCCAGCTCCGCTCTCACCCCGCCACCAAGCCAACATCACCAAACTTCTTTCACTGCACTGATCACAAGCTTTAGCCTACGACGGCCGGCGTCTGCACTTTTTGGTCTGTTGCTGCAATTGTTTTTGTCTCTTGCCTGACACAGGTGATGGCCAAGCACCAAAGCGATGTCGGCGTCATGCAGGCTGAAAGGGCTAATGACGTGGATGGAGGCCGACCACCTCTTGGCGGCGGCACCCACAACGCCTGCCGGGGTTTGCTGCTTGTGCGGTCAAGCACCTGCTGTTACTTGTGGATTTCAGGGCCCAACCCAGTCTCTGGGAATCGTGACTCGCACGGCCGATTTTTTGCTGTAATGACAATCGCAAGCAAGAGTTCACGGTGCAATCACAACTGCATCAGCCCAGGATGCCGCAGCCTGGTGGGGGTGGAGTGAGAGGAGGCACGCTGGTTGGTGGTGCGCGCAAGGGCCGAAACAGGATGAGGCCAGCGCCCGCGGCTAGGTGACAGGGTTGAGAATATTTCTTGCGCAGCTCCAAGGCATTGCCCGGCAAACATCAGCGCACCAACCCGCCCATTGAAAGCCGGCGGCCACGCGCCCACCTGAGAGCCACGCAAGCCTGAAGTCGACCAGAACAGGTCCTCTGTGCACGCGGCCGTGGCTGCCGGCGAGCATTCCACGCGCCGCGCTGGGCGGCTGCCCTTGCGGCGCGGGCCCCAGCCCTGTCACGGCCCAGCCACTGGTGCGCGACAACATGTCTTTGCAGACCGCCACCGGCACACCGACGCATTGCAGGGGCCTTCCTTGCGGTCGGCCGCACTGCTGGCGTATAGAGCGGGCTGGGGGTGCCACTGCGCGGCCACGCAGGGGGGCCCCAGGCCGGGCCGTCCGCTCAGGGAGCGCGGACGGGTCCGGCCGCGCACCCTCCTGCGGGCGCGTTGCAGGGTCAGCGACCCGGGGCACTCTTGGGGCTGGGGCTGCTCTGGGCGCGAGAGACTGACCTCGCCCTCGATGCCGGTCTCGTGGGTGGCGTCCAGTGGTCTGAGTGCGGGCGGCGGCGCGCGCATGGTTGGTTGCGGCCGTCAGTCAAGGTTTTAGTGGGGGCTTGGTAGTCAGTTGCTTGTGTGAGGTTGAGGCGGTCACGCGGCCAAGCTGCTCCCTTGGCACCCCAACATGTGACCCCCGAGTCCCCCGCTTGCCTGAGAAAAGTGCAGCCACCCAGCCCTGCGGCCCCCTCCCTCGCCCCAACCTGCCCCGGGCTGCCCCGGGGCGCGAGGGAGGAGCGGCGTCGATGAAGAGCGCCTGGGCCCGTGTTGGGGAGCTTCCTGGTTGGCCTCGGTGGATGTCGCTGCAGCCGTAATGTGGGTGGTGAGAGAGGAGGTAGGCTGCGTGGTGGTGCACGCAAGGGCCGCAACACCATGAGGCCAGAGCCCCTGGCTAGGTGGCAGGGTGAGAAAAATTCGTGCGCAGCTCCAAGGAATTGCCCAGCAAAGACCAGCTCACCCACTGAAAGCCGGCGGCCACGCGCCCACCTGAGAGCCACGCAAGCCATAGGTAGACCAGAACAGGTCCTCTGTGCACGCGGCCGTGGCTGCTGGCGAGCATTCCACGCGCCGCGCTGGGCGGCTGCCCTTGCGGCGCGCGCCCCAGCCCTGCCACGGCCCAGCCACTGGGGCACAGCAACACGTCTTTGCAGACGGCCACCGGCACACCGACGCACCGCAGGGGCCTTCCTTGCGGTCGGCCGCACTGCTGGCGTATAGAGCGAACTGGGGGTGCCACTGCGCGGCCACGCAGGGGGGCCCCAGGCCGGGCCGTCCGCTCAGGGAGCGCAGACGGGACCGGCCGCGCACCCTCCCTGCGGGCGCGTTGCAGGGTCAGCGACCCGGGGCACTCTTGGGGCTGGGGCTGCTCTGGGTGCGAGAGACTGACCTCGCCCTTGATGCCGGTCTCGTGGGCGTCGTGAACATGTAGGGTTTGGGGGTGGCGCGTGCGTGGTTGGTTGCAGCCGTCAGTCAAGGTTTTAGTGGGGATGGGTAGTGGCTTGTGTCAGGTTGGGGCGGTAACGCGGCCATGCTGCTCCCTTGGCACCCCAACATGTGACCCCTGAGTCCCCCGCTTGCCTGAAAAAAGTGCAGCCACCCAGCCGTGCGGCCCCCTCCCTCGCCCCAACCTGCCCCGGGCTGCCCCGGGGCGCGAGGGAGGAGCGGCGTCGATGAAGAGCGCCTGGGCCCGCCATGTTGGGGAGCTTCCTGGTGGGTCTGAGTGGCAGCGCCGGCAGGACGACCTGACGGGTTGGTGAGCGGGCAGAGATGAAGGAGCAGGAGCCTGCGCTTGATTGTGGTCCACTGGGGGGTGGCGCCGACCATGGCGCAGTTTTTGGGAGCACACACCCTGCTGATGCACTGCTGCAAGAGGCACGCACGCTGCCCTTGCACTGCTGGCCACTGCGCTGCTTGCCTGTGCGCTTATCGCAGTATGAGCGTGTGTTAGTGCTTGATGAGGCCTCCGAATCGACGAGGTGCGTCGAGGGTCCTCCAGAGTAGCGAGGAGCCTGTGGTTGAGTGGTCTTCGTGAAGGTCATAAGAGAGGTATAAACGACACAAGATGCTGATATGCAGGATTTGAAAATACATATACATAAATCCGCCAACCCCCAAGCGCTCAAACGGATCCAGCCCCCGGCTGCCCTGCCACTTCATACGGTTTCCAAGTGGCTGCTCAGGACAAACCCAGGCCAGGCACATCAAAACAATGATAATCATTAGCATAGTTTGACGCTATCAATGGGGCGGTCAGTGATCACGCGGCTGAAGTCAAACACGTTCTGGCGCGCGTGCCCTCGTGATATTTTAGGGCACATGCAGCCGCGGGATGGCGACCACTGGGTGATTCTGCGCCGAGAGCGTTGGTGAGCGAGTGCAGCATTCTCCAGCACCTCGTACTACATCGTAGCCTTCATCAGAGCATCTGCAACAGATGTCTGCGGCAACACATGACCTCTGCTGCATGGCTTTGCCCTTGTGTAGCCAGAACCCAGAGGCACAGCAACCAGCTTAACTTCTGCCCCCCAGGCATACGCGGTGCGAGCGAACGGCATCACCTCAAACCTGCTGTGCTCCCTGATTATCGACTTGCATGCCTGCCCATTGACACATGATGCGTTGAGTCACTTTCATAGCCAGGGGATCTCTGTTGACGAGCATGTGTGGGTGGTGCACTTCACCCCGCCGCGCACACCTTCATCAGGCGTACGCAGCTGCATATCGTCACCCCGCAACACAGGTTGCTTGCTGATGCACTAACGAGCTTTGAACGGCTCTGGAACTCGCGGGTTCCTGGTTCAGATGTTATTTGGGGATGTCATTATTTTGTGCAGAAGAGCGCATGGCTGGTCGGACGTGCCACTGACTCCAGGCCGGCGGGGCCACCTGCTGCTGGCTGAGGAAGCTGGGTTTGCAACCCCGTAAGCCATGCGTGCTGTTGTGCAGGATACTCTAGTGCAACTGTGATGCCAAGGTGAACCAAGAAACGGCAGTGACCTTCTCATGTGCAGTAGGTGGCGGGGTGAAGAGAGGCAGCAGCCCTGCTGGCGGGGGGGAGGCCCCCATGCAGGGCTGCCGTCTGCGTGAGGTTCAGCAGGGTGTGTGTGTGGGGGGGGGGTTGCAGGGCAACCTATGTATGTGGGGGCATGTGTAAGTGCGAGCAGCAGGCCAGACCTGCCCACGACGGGTAGGCTGTGGGAACTTCAAGTTCAATTGCCCCCAGTGCGCGGAAGGTTGAGCAGATCGCGATGCACACATGTTCAGGTGCCAGACAGCTGCGTCAGGTGAGCGCCGGACAGGTGCAACCAACCGAGCACGAGAGAATGCGCAGTGTGTCGCTGGACGTGCTCAGAGAATACTTGAAATACTATAAAAGGCGGTTAGGCCGCATCCCTCAGCGCGGCTCATTTAGACTCTTGCTATTGCAAAGTCGCGTGTGAGCCGGAGGTGGTCCCCGGCGTAGCGCATGCGTCACTACACGAGGAGCACGTGCCAAATGTCGCCGTGCACGGCTTGAAATTTTGTGCAGGCGGTGAATCTGGGGAGCGGGTGCAACCATGTGTTGTTTGTACAGCAGGACGGCGAGCCCCACGCACAAGACGGATGAATAGGCAATCCATTGCCCTTGGAAGGCACAGGCTGCTTCAATGCCGCGTGCGCCACTATATGC
>NW_014012009.1:0-11080 GCF_000611645.1 Monoraphidium neglectum
TGTCTGGCCGCTGTGCAGGTCCATGGCCAGCACGCGGTCCGCACCCGCCTCCGTTATCAGGTTGGCCGTCAGCTTGGCGGCGATGGACTCGCGGCCCTGCGTCTTGCGGTCCGCGCGCGCGTAGCCGTAGTAGGGGACCACCGCCGTGATGGAGCGCGCAGACGCGCGGCGGCAGGCGTCGATCATCACGGCCAGCTCCATGAAGTGGTCGTTGACGGGGGGGCTGGTCGGCTGCACTAGGAACACGTCAGCGCCGCGGATGCTCTCGCCAAGCTGAGGGGTTGCGCGCAGGGGAGGAGAGGAAGAGAGGGAAGTGGACGGGGCCGCTCTCAGCCTGCTTCCTGGCCGCCGCACGGCTTGCCCGCTGCGGCTCAGTACCCACGCAGGAGCCATTTGCGTCACGCCGGCCCGCCAGGGGAGCAACAGTTTTCCGCCCTGGCCCGCACCTGGACGTAGATCTCTCCGTCCGCAAAGCGCTTGATCTTGATCTTGCCCAGATCCATGCCCAGGTATGACGCCACCTCCCCCGCCAGAGCCTTGAGTTGAGGGTGCAGGATTGGCAACACCGACACCCCCGCAGGCATCAGCACGCAAGCAAACCAGTGCGTGGTTAGGCCAGCGACCGCGAATGCATGTTGGCGCCCATGCGCGCTTCCATCAGCAGGGAAGGCAGCAAGCCGCAAATGCGGGTTTTGGGACGGGCGCTGCGCGAGATCCGCTGCCCCCGGCCCCCAGCGCCGGCCGCCCCACCAGCGCCATGCGGCCGCCCGCTGCTCACGGGGTTGCTGGTGCCCGAGAACAGCCGCAGGCGGCTGCGCACGGGGTGCGCCAGGTGCGGCGCCGCTGCGCGTGCGGGCCGCGAGTCCTGCCAGCCAGGCACCTCCAGTACCGCGCGACCGGGCACGCGCCCAGGCAGCACCGCGCCACCGGCGACAGCTGCGCCGTTGGCGTCCGGGGCGCTGTTCGAGCTGGGCGCCGTGGGCATCGACACAGCAGCGTGGACCTCGGCGGTGGTGCCAAAGCGCAGCCTGCGCACAGCAGTCTGGCGCAGCCGGCCCGACCCGGGCTGCAGAGCGCCCCCTGCGCGCGTAGAGAGGTCGCGAGCTCAGCTGCCAGCTGACAAGGCAGCCACGACCCCCACGCAGCTCGTGCTGAGTGCGCGCTCTATTTGAACCTTAGCTTGTCGCCTGCGCGCTGCTGGCCACGCCGGTACTGGATTTGGTTTAGGCCAAGTAACCTCCTTTCCGTGGTGCCGGCCGTCAGAGGCGTCAGAGGCGCAGGCCGCAAGCGCCGCCTGCGCCGGCCAAGGTAGCTGCAGGTCCCGGCCTATGCCGGAGGCTTCTAGGGTAGCCGTTGGCTACAAAACACCCGTGCAATGGATCAAGAGGTTCCACCCGCGCGCTTCTCCTTCTTCAAACACAGCGGGATGCCCCGCGAGCTCCGGGCATGCACGGAACAGAGACGCACCTGAACCGCTTATCAAGCCCATCTTTTCAGTCCAAGCAGTCTGCCACACGCGGGAGGCCTGCATGCTGTGATCTCAGGGGGCCCAGCGCCCACTCGTGTGTATGAACGGCGGCCTGATTCAAATGGTAATGCTTAGTATTAGATCCGTCCTAGCGAACAGTGCAGGGTGTTCGAGGAGCCACGCGCCGCACTTCCTGTTTCCGCACACTGCCGGGCTGCTGCGGGTTCTGCGCAGCGCCGCCCACGTCCCAAGAATGCGGCAAGATGACATCGGGCGCGACAGGCTGAGCCGCAGCCCTGCTGCATTGCATACCCCGGTGATACAGGTGCGCACTAGTAAGGAGCGGTGCGGACGGGCAGGGCGGGTGGTTGGAAGCACATGCAAACAGTGCAGGGTCATCCAGCGCCGCGCTGGCGACTCATCTGGGCTGCGTGCGCAACCGCCACAGCCACAGCCACACTGGTCTTCATTGCTCTTCCACAGTGTTTGCTTCGCATACACCCTTTGTGTCTTGCCGAACTCGCCCAAAGCCCGAGCCTTGCGCTGGGATCTGTCGGACAGGGGCTGCAGGCACCCCCTGCGCCGTTCAGTGAGTGGGCCGCCCGGCCCCCGGAACCCTGGGCCGCCCGGCCCCCGGACCCCTCTACGCAACCCCAGTCAGCCTCTACATACACCCCTCTCCCCCTTCTCAAACCTCTTGCCGCAGCCACCCCCCCAGCTGCGCCTGGCCACCTCCCCGGCAGAGCTGGAGGTGTTGATGCCGTCGTCCTACCCAATAGCGCGCTTCCGCCGCCGCAGCATCGAGGCGCGCGGCATCCGCGTCGGCTACAAGCCGCGGCCGGGGGAGGTGCTGCAGAAGCAGCCGCCGCAGAGCGTGGCAGCGGCCGGCGCTGGTGCGGCTGCGGCAGCGGGTACGGCGACTCCGGGAGTGACTGCGGTGGCGGCGCGGGCCCCCTCTGACAGTTACCTCGAGGTGCGGCTGGCTAGGACCCCGGCATGCCTCCTCCCTGAGGCGCGTTAATAGGAGTGCATCAGCGGGGCTGCCAACCTGCGCGACGACCGCAAGGGTCCCACTGCCTCGGGCAGGCAGAGAGGTGCAGCTTGGGGAGCTGCCACGCCCCTGCCGCCCGCCAGCGACTGCAGCGCCGACTGACAGCCGTCTTTGTTTTTCCCGCATCACCTGCGGCCATGCGGCCCGTCACTGTGCCCGCAGGTTGTCCTGCCTTTTGCCAGCAGCCAAAACCTCAGGGATGAGGTGAGCAACGGGGACGGCGCCGTGCGCAAGGCGTGCCTCCCACGTCGCAGCCACTGGTCTTGAGCAGCCTCAGGTTCCTGCCTTGTGCTCCTCGGGTGCTGCCAGCTGCATCGCATCTCAACTTGTTCCGGCCAGGCCACACCTCCAGGCTGCCAGCTGCGCACCCCCCGCCATCTCCCCCCTGCCCCCCGCTGCTCCGCGCCGCCCCGCCGCAGTACGAGCGCTTCCAGATGGGCCGCGTGCGTGTGGGCCTTGTGCTGGAGGACATCGACTCATTCGCAGCCGACATCGCGGCGAGGCACCTGTACGGCGCAGTGCAGGTCACAGGCCACACCCCCGGGATCAGGGGGTGGGGCTGGGGGGCGAGGGGGAAGGAGGGGCATGACTCGCGGGTGGGGTGCGTGAGTGGGAGGAAAAGCAAGGGCGGCCCCGGGGTCAGCAAGGTGGCTTGTCATTGATTCGCTGGCTCATGGAGCCTTGGACGGTTGGGGTACCCAACCGGACACCCGCTAGCCGCCTCTTGGCCCACCTCACCGCCCACCCACCACTTGCCCCGATTGACACCACCCCAGAACTTTGCCATTGTGACCGCTGGCGTGGACCGCCTGCAGCTGGTGACTCACGAGCAGCACGTGCAGCAGCTGCGCCTTGGGGCGTGCGCCAATGCGGATGGCTGCAACGGCAACGGCGCCGAGCCGCCCGCGGGCTCACCCTGCCCTGCTGCCACGGCAGAGGCGGACGGGGCCGTGTCAGACGGCGCCGATTGGGCAGCGCCCCCCGCGCCTGCAGCGCTGGACGAGGCAACGCGGCGTGAGCTGCAGCGGGCCGTGGTGGAGGCGCCGGCCGGCAGCGACCAGGCGTGCGGCGGCCCCCTGCTGATTGACAACGACCTGCGGCTGGCGGGGTGCGTCACGTGGGTGGGGCGCAGCAGCCTGGAGGTCACCATAGAGCTGGCAGACCGCCCCAGGGCCCAAATGGAGGGGGCAGCAGGTGCTGGCGGCGGCGAGGCGCCCGCCTTGGGCGCGGAAGGGACGTCGGGCAGCCGCGGCGGGTGGCGGCGACGCGGCGTGGCGCACTTCATCCTGGTGGCGCGGATAGACCCTGCGGGCGGTGGGGCGGAGCGCGCGCCGCAGCTCGTGGCGGCGACGCCCGAAGAGGAGGCGCTCCTGGCTGAGGCGGCCGCACGCCAGGAGGAGCGGCGCGTGAAGCGCGCGGCCGAGGCGGACGCGTCTGCGGCGCAGCTCGCTGGCGCGCCGCCCACCATCGGCCCCGACGCGCTGCTGCTGCAGCAGCTCGTGGCGCGCGCACGCGAGCAGCAGGCGGAGAAGTGGCAGCAGCAGCGCAGGGGCGGCAGCGGTGCCGGCGCGAGTGGCGCGGACGGGCCGCAGGCGGTGCCCATGGGCACGACCGCGCTGCGCACGCCCGTGATCATGCACCACCAGGACCGCAACATCACCAACGCCGTGTTCGGGGGCCACGTGAGCTCTTGAGCCCGATGCCGGGTGGAAGAAGCGCCGGCTGGAGCCATTTCGAACAGGGCACGCCGCTCAAGGAGGCCCTCTGGATGCTGCCTGTTCCCTCCCTCAACCCCACCCCTTGGGACAAGCCCGGTGGCACTAACAACCCGGAACGCGACAGGGGGCAGCTGCGGGGCCAGCAGCACCGGGGGCCGGCGCGTGCAACGTCAACGACAAAACCCTTGTTGCTACCAACCACTCTGTCGCACACCCTGCCCCCCATCGGTGACAGCACCGCTGCATTGCAAACATCCCTCCCTCCCTCCCCCGCCCCCGCTTGTCCCCCTCGCCGTGACTCCCGTCCGCCCAGATCCTGCGCAGCGCGTACGAGGCCGCCTACGCCACCGCCGCGCTGCACGCGGGCGTACACCCCGAGCCGCTGTCAATGAGTGACATCACCTTCAAGCAGCCCGTCACCGTGGGGTCCATCGTCGAGTTTGATGCCAAGGTGGGCTGTGGAGGGGGCAACAATGGGGCTGGATTGGGCGGGGGGGGGGGCAAACGGGTGGGCGAGTCAGGAAGCCGCACAGTGAGATGGGGTAAGGGTAGGGTGGACAATTGTTTTGGGCTCTGCCAAGGGGCAGGGATAGGGGGGTTTGCAATGAGCAAATCGCAGTGCGACAGCGCCGTCCCTTATTCAACAAGCACCACTTAATACAGCCGCTTGCAAGCTTGGCAACCAGATCTTTCCCCCCCCCCCCCAGCATTGTCCCTGCCGGCCTGCTGCCCCCTTGACACCCAGGTTGTCCTGACGCATGGGGACCTGATGCGCGTGTCGGTGCAGGCCATAAAGCACGAACCAGCCACCAGCCCCTTGGGCCGGGGCGTGCCCCAGCGTGCGCAGCAGGCGCTGACCACAACTTTCAGCTTCCTCTTCGCTGCGCCACAAGGCGCCGTGGTACCGCCCGTGCGGCCCGACAGCCTGGCAGACGCAGCAGACTGGCTGGTGGCGGCACGGCAGCACACAGAGGTGCGTGGGCCGAGGACCTGTGCGCGCCTGCACGTTTTGGGGGTTAGGGGGATGGAGGAGCATGTGTGGGGTGGGTGGTTGGATTGGGGAGGGGGGCTCTCAAGCGCCTGAGCCCGGCATCCGCGAACATCATCTGAGACGCACAACATGAAACAATAGACACACTACCTGTTTCATGCCGACCTGCACACTCCAAATCAACACGGCTGATGTTGCGGCTTCCCTGTGATGCAGGAGGGGTACCCGCCGCCGCCTGTCGCCGCCTGGGGCTCATCACCGCGGCCGCACATGTGAGCGTATGCAACCCTGCATGGAGATTGTGAGAGCACAACGAAGAGGCTTCTCAGGCGGAGAGGAAAGCAAGCAATGATGGTATGTTGGGGCCGATGAATGAGGTTGGCAACGCGAGACATAATGTTGTCAAGGGCAACTCAGCTCATCAAACCCAGCGCTTCTCCCCTGCCACCACTTGCTCTTCCAAGGGCTCGCTGATCGCAGGCCGCGCCGCTCGATTGAGCGACAATGGCTTAGGGTGAAGGCACCGCAGAGTAGCCAGCTGATCAGCAAGATTCATGGCGCCGTTTTCTCCTGCCAAGCACCTCCCCTGCCTAGGAGGCATGCAATGGTCCCGTTTTCAAGGTCTTTCCTCTTGGAATTGGCGGTACATGGTGGCATCACGAGTTGCCTTGAACCGCGTTGGCGGTTGACCGAATCAAGTATTGGGTGAGCATGTCCCCCCCTGCACGCCTGCTGACAACAGTTGAGTTTATCATGTGTTCCAATTTGGCCCCTCAGCCACAAGCAGAGTGGCCAGAGCGCGCAACATATGGATGAGTGGAAATGGTACATCAGTTTTTGTATTTGTAATCCGGCAACATGCTTACACAGCCCATGGCCCATTTTTTGGGATCATTCCACGTCTGCTCATGCTTGTCTTGCGACTGTCCTTGACCAACCGCCAGAATCCCTAGTCAGCAGTGCTTCCACAGGCTATGACAGGCGCTTGCCGTGAAGGCACTGCACGTTCCAAAGATTAGTGCACTGGCTAGGCTCCAGGGGAGGGGCGCCGAAGGCGTAGCTGCTGCGGCAGCTGGCTCGCAGCCAAGGCCACGGTGCTGCTCGGAGAGCAGCACCTGGCAGGCAGCTGGTGTCCCACCAGCTGCCCTTCGCCGTTGGCTCTTCTGGGGTGGCAGCAGTCACTCTCCAGTTTCGTTTCTTTGTGCTTGGCAGCACAAGTGGTGTTTAGTCAGCTACTCAGCCCAATGAATTTGCCCACCCGCTGACAACCGCCGGTGCGCTGGGCGTCACCCGGGCGCATAGCGCTTCGAGGGCCCATGCGCTGGGCGGCCGCGAAGGCCGCCCACCACACACCACTTTCTCGCCGGCACTTGGCAGCGCGCGCGGTTTACACCGGTTTTTCAAAGGGGGTTCGGGGCAGGGCGCTTTGGCTGCAGTGGGCCGCCGCGGCTTTGCCGCGGCGAGCGTTCTTTTTCTTTGCCGCTGTAAAACATCGGCGGACTTGGCTTTTTGGCTAGTCAGCTGTAGCAGCAGCCTCCCCTCCACTGGAGGCACTCACACCGGCGCAACTACACAGCCAGTGTGTAGCTGCCTGTGTGCAGCTCGCCTGTCGTACACGCGACATGGTTACTGTCCATGGCCACAGAGCCGCGCTCATGCACATGTGCAAGCCAGATTGTCACAGCCTGCCCTTGACCCAATATCACAAACAGCGGCAGCCATCATCTCAAGTGAGCGGCTAGTCACGTGCAAACTTGCACCTGGACCCAGTGCACACCTCCCCTCCCGCCGTCACTGCGGTTGACGATGAACCCACGGTTGGTTGCAGGCGGGGAATACCGATTGAGCATCATGAAAGCGATGATAAACGCCCTCAAAATCTGCTCGCGAGTCCTGCCTTGCCACCCAGTCGGAGAGGCTGACAGACACCGAGAAGAAGGCGGAACGGCAGTGATCTGAATCAGCCGGGAAACGCCTTCAACTGGCCCTCGTGACGCGATCCAGCTCACTCCACGATCATTGTCGTTACTCTTATCCTTCTTCCACCCCGCCACACCCCTCAGCAGCGGCAAAAATGCTGTGCAGCAAGGTCCAGACCGCGCCGGTCGCCAAGGCTGGCCTCCGCATGGCCCTGCCCCGCGTGGGTGAGTTCATGAGTCCCGACAGAGACTCTTGGCAGCTCGTCGGCAGCCTCACCTTACGCGGAGATGCGGAACCCGGCTGTCGTGGGGTTCTTGGCCTTCTAGTGATGCAGCCTTGCAGAGGGTGCATTGCTGGATGCACCGCAGCCCAGGTCACATTGCTGGCTCGTGCAATGGCACGACGCTGTGCACTCCTCCCTTCAGCCTTCCGGTGTTGCCACGGGGGCTCCTGCGAGCTCGGAGCAACCTACGTATGTTTGCAACCTTGACGATTCACGGCGTCTCGATACTGCCTTCCAGACTGCGTATCGTCGCGATCCTTGCCATCAGTGACAAACGCCCACTGTGCCCTCGGGCCGCTACGCTTGCTGTTTGCCTGCAGGCGCGGTGCGCGTCAACGCGTCGATGCAGCAGCAGGCCAAGAAGGCGGCTGCCTTTGTCGCGGCGGCCCCGGCCATGCTGGCTGCGTCGCCCGCGATGGCCATTGTGAGTGCACCACTTCTCCGGGGAAGGCCATTTGTCAGCGACGAACTAAGCCTGCATGCCGTCATCCGCCGCCGCCCCCACCCGGCGCCTTGACGATCCCAGACCCACATGCTCCCTGCTTACAACGTCTGCCGTGCACGGGCAGGTTGACGAGCGCCTCAACGGCGACGGCACCGGCCTGCCCTTCGGTGTGAACGACCCCATCCTGGGCTGGGTGATCGTCGGCGTGGCGGGCCTCGTCTGGGCGCTGTACTTCGCCGCCCAGAAGGACTTCGGCAACTTCGAGGACGACGAGAGCGGCCTGGGCCTGTGAACGCTCGCGGCGTAGAAAATAGCAGCGGCTTTGTTTTTTGGGCCCATGATGCCGTCCGACCTCGCCTGCAGGCAAAGTTGATGGCGCAAAGGGGGCCGAGGCGTGGCCAGGTGCAGCAACGGTCCCCGTTCCCTCCGCAGCAGGACCGGTGCAGCGCGCTCACGAGCCACGCCGGTCGTGATTTTGTTGTGCGTCACGCCGTCACTTTCGGGCGGGCCCTTGCCCTTGCCTCCAGTCTTTTTGCCATGGGGCTGGCGGTGTATGCAGTGCGCCACAGGGCGCCACACGCCCAACCCATCTTGCCTGCTTCATGGCCCCTCACCCTTTGTGCGCACAAGCACACAGCTTTTGAGCGAGATGCGTTCATCCCTGTAATCACAACAACTGTAGTCATTTTTTTCATCACTATCAAGGACGTGGCAGAGGAATACGGGGAGAGATTGGTGCACGGGTCTACAGCTGTGTGAATATATGTGCGTTTCTATAGGGAGGTCCACAGTTCCTTGTGAAGGACTCTCGAAAATTTGGTACCATACAACAGGGACAGGAGAGAGAAAGCTAGCCGGTGTTGTGGCGCCTGTGGTAGCTGATATGCTGAGGCCAAGGCAGTCGAGCGGTGTGAACCCTTCCCTGCGCGTGACTCGACAGCTTCTGCATAGCTGTTTCCATGTGGGCAGAACGCGACGAATATGCGCGGCCCGCTGGACCCTTATAAAACGACACCGGCAAGCTCTGTATGAACAATGCTGTTGGTGTAGACCGCAAGCAAACACTTGCTCACGCCTGCTGCAGCGAATTAGCGTAACTGCACCCTTCTCATCCCAATCCCTAGCACCACTCGCCGTTCTGTGGCGCAGTGGATGCTCTGTTTACGCGGTCTTTCGTCCAGGATGGGATGACCAGCGTATCTTGACACCCCCTGTCTACCGCCGCCACCCCGGTCATCCTGCAATGGGTATTTTGGCGGGCATGTTGGCGCGCAGTTGTTTGGAACCACGTGACTTTTGCCACGACGCCTTGTATAGGAGGACGAGTGCAGGGCAACGTCCCCTTGACAGGCAGCTACCCTTCGGCTCCTACGCTCGACACCTGGACACGTGTGAAAGCCACAAAGGTTAGATATACCGTGTTGCACCTTTGTTAGCTGATAGCTTGGCTCGATTGGCTCGGCGTTCAGCTTAGCATGAGCTGATCTCATCTTTGCGAATTGATCGTCATCATAGCCCCGTGCCGTGTCCATTCAAATCTAAACGTACAACTTTCTCTCTTTTGGTACACTTCGCACGGGACGCGACGCCCTTGGCTGGTTCAACCGTACTCCATCCGTGTCTTGCGGCCTGTAGACTGTTGCAGCGACGCCAGAAAGTCGGCAGGAGGTCCGCAGGACGTGCAGCTGTAGCTACGGGCTTCGTGGCGGTGGTGGCAAAAGCGTTGGTCTTGCAAAAGCGCCGGTCTCGGCACGCGCGCGCCGTGGCGCGGGGCAGCCGGGCGGCGCGGCGTTACGCCCAGGCAGCCAGTCGGTCGCCATGGACAGTGATTACAGTGATGAAGGCTATGCGGGGTCATCGGAAGAGCAGGATGCGTCTCTGATGGACAGCGACGACGACTATGCGTTCGACAACGCAGCCGCGCCATTCTCTTCCAAGAGCAAGGTCGGGGCACCACGCAGCGTGGCGAGGGCGCATTTGTTGCGCGCTTGCTCGTGGCTGCAGCACACGGCTATGCCGCACGCACGTCTTGGCAGGAACATTTACTCGTGGTCAAGAAAGCAGCAGGTGCGCGGCCGACGCCTCCTCCCCCCCACCCAAACAATCACCCCACCTCTTGTGCCCGCCTCGTGCAGGCGCAGTATGCTATCTTGAAGCGCGACGATATTGTACAGCGGCAGAAAAAGGCCATCTCTGAGGTGACCTCCATCCTGGGGCTCAACGAGGATGAGGCGACGCGCGTGCTGCGCAAGTTTAAATGGTGCGCGCGCCTGATGTGGCATGACGCCATGGGGAGGGCAAGACAAGGGGGTGTGGGGCTCTGCACGTACTCATGGCAGAGGGTCGCTGCCAGAGCGGCTGGATTACAAACAACGCCCGTTGACTGCGTGTGCAGGCGCTCATCATCGCGGCACCCGTTGAACAGGCGCGCCCTGCCTTCACCCCCCCCCTTTGCCTGACCCCCAGGGACGTCAACCGTGTCAATGAGGAGTGGTTCAGTGACGTGGAGGCGGTGCGCAAGGCGGTGGGCATCCTGGAGGAGCCTGCGCCAGAGGGCCCCGGGGAGAGCAGCAAGGTGGGGGCCTCGGGATGGTGTGGCCCTGAGCCGGTCGGGAAGTGGGGGTGGATGAGTGTTGATTATGAGGTGCAGTCGCAGTTTGTGTTTGACTCATGCAACGTGGCTGCGGTACAGCGCATGAATCATTGTTGTTGCGAGCGTCTCCATGTGGCGCGTTGGCTGGGCGGTTGTGCCGCTTGGCCGTTGCGGCCGCTGAGCGCTGGGACGATTCTGGGTGTGGTCTTTGGCAGGGGAAGGGCGGTGGGCGCCACCTGCACCGCGTGAGGGGGCTGCGCGTCAAACCCCACGTGCCATGTGCCGGGCAGGGAGCAGTTGTGCTGCCACCATATCGAGGAGTACAGCTCTTGATAGGGCAGGGCATCCGTGACTGCAAGGAACGCAGCCCGCGGCTTCAGCCACAGTCCCAGGCAATTGCACAGCCGTTTGTGCCACATCAAGGGCTTGGATTGCGCCCAAGCGCACACCAACGGCTGCACGGCACCGCAGCACCCCCAAGCACCTCGTTGGCTGTGCGTCGCCCCTCAGCTTGCCACCTGTGTCATTGTCGTGGTCCACAGCCTACGCACTCTCAGATGTCCCCTCACGCGCTGCCACCTCTCTCCCTCGCACCCCCCCCCCCCCCCCCC
>NW_014012009.1:11390-13161 GCF_000611645.1 Monoraphidium neglectum
CACCTTGACCACCCCGCCTGGCTGCCCCAGTGCATGATCTGCTTTGACGAGTTCCGCAAGGAGTCCATGCACGCCGCGCCCTGCCGCCACTACTTTTGCGGCGACTGCTGGCGCGGCTACATCTCCAACGCCATCTCCTGCGGCCCCGCCTGCCTGGACCTGCGCTGCCCCCTGCCCGACTGCAAGATCGCGGTGCGCTGCCAGCAGAGGGGGGGGGTGACAGGGGGCACTGACTATACGTCAATGCACCCAGCATGCACTAGTGATGGACCTGCCTGCTGTGACAGGCTTGCCGTTAGTTGCTGCCAGCGGCACCTGCCACCTTCCAGTCAGGTGCATTCAATTGCGCATGCGAAACCTCAACCCCCTTTCTTCTGCTTGCTCCCCCCCCCCCCCCCCGGCCCAAAAAAACAAGGTGCCGTCCCCCCTGGTGCGGTCCCTGGTGGCGGCGGGTGACGTGGCCAAGTACGACCTCTTTGCGCTGCGCTCCTTTGTGGAGGACAACCGCTCCATGAGCTGGTGCACCGGCGCCAACTGCGACGCGGCGGTGGCGTGCCTGGTGGACCGCGCCCCCGACGAGCCGCTGGACGTGCTGTGCTCCTGCACCGCCACGTTCTGCTTCAACTGCAAGGAGGAGGCGCACCGCCCCGTGGGCTGCGACACCGTGCGGCGCTGGATCACCAAGAACTCTGCTGAGAGCGAGAACCTCAACTGGATCCTCGCCAACACCAAGCCCTGCCCCAAGTGCCACCGGCCCATAGAGAAGAACCAGGGCTGCATGCACATGACCTGCAGCCAGTGCCGCCACGAGTTCTGCTGGCTCTGCAACGGGCCCTGGGCGGAGCACGGGGAGCGCACGGGCGGGTTCTACGCGTGCAACAGGTTTGAGGTGGCCAAGAAGGCCGGGGAGTACGATGACGAGGCGCGGCGGCGCGACAACGCAAAGGCGTCGCTCGAGAGGTGGGGGCACCAGCCCGCGGGGTAGGGGGGGAGGGAGGGCGCGAGTACGTCAGGGCTGTGTGTGTGTGTGTGTGTGTGTGTGTGTGTGTGTGTGTGCTCGCGAGTACGAAAGAGCTGTGTGTGTGTGAGTGTGTGCTCGCGCGCGCGTGCGGCGAGGGGGTTGCATGTGGCTGCATGTCGTTGCACACGTGTGTATGTGTGTGTTTGTGTGTGTGTGTGTGTGTGTGTGTGTGTGTGTGTGTGTGTGTGTGTGTGTGGCCTGACAGCGCGCGAGAGGCTTCAGCGAGGGCATAATTGAGCCCGCGGCGGCCAGGTGTGCCCTGGCGCACCTGGTCCCTACGCTGAAACAAAAACCAGTCCACACATTGCGTGATTCAATTGAACGCCCAGCCCCATTCCACGGCCATCCCACACCCGCCACGACCGCCCACCCGCCTGGCCCCAGGTACATGCACTACTTTGAGCGGTGGGACGCCCACAACAAGGCGCGCGACAAGGCGCGGCAGGAGGCGGCGCGCACTGCGGGGGAGGCCCTGGAGCAGCTGAGCGACCTCACGCGCACCCCCACCAGCCAGCTCAAGTTCATAATGGACGCCTGGGCACAGGTGTCCGCGGGGGGGGGGGGCACCTTGTACGACTCTCAGGGCTTTGACCTGATGCCGCCTGCGTGTGTTGTCTCAACAGAGTGCTGCGGTTTCCCAGGTCAAGCTTAACGTGCGCTTCAGTCCGGCTTGCCCGTCAGGGGATCTCCTATTTCAGTCTGCAGCCCCGCCTACCCGCGGCCTCGGCTCGCTGCTGCCGTGACAAGTCC
>NW_014012008.1:0-2151 GCF_000611645.1 Monoraphidium neglectum
TGACGCCAGCGGCGGGCGTTGCGGGGGCCCCGAGGCGCCTCAACGCGGTGCAATGGTGCATGGGGTCGGGGTTTCGGGGGTCCGAGTGGGTGCGGAGGATGCGCCTGGTAAGTTGAGGTTGGGGGAGACAAAAGATAGGCCCATAGGCTGGGTTCCAGGTATGACATAATGCTGGGGCTGGGACCTGGGCCCGGAGAAACGGCAAAGGCTCGCAGCTGGGCGCAGCCGGCCCGCGGCTGGGGGATGCAGCCCGCACGCGGGGCTGGACGGCGGGCGCGGGACGTTGGGCGGTCGGGGCGCTTATTTGTGGGGCCCCGGCAGCGGCGTGCGCAAGCCTTTGCGCCCGTCAAACATCAGTGGCCTGGCGCGAGCGCAACCGAGGCGGGGGCGGGCGGGCAGGCGGGCGGGCCCAGCGAGGCAGCTGCGCGGGGCAGCTGTGCGCATCACCTTTGGCGAGTCCACGTGCCACGCGGTGCGCTTGTAACATAAGATGCCAGTTCTTGCCTCATTTTCGAGGGGGGGCAGCAGAGTGCCATGTGCAACAGGGTGCGATGTGCGACCGACCGGTGCGCCCGCGGTGTTTTGTATACGCTGTATAGGCCGGCCTGACAAAGGAAATACAGGGCGTATGCTGGGCAGTGGGATGACGGGCCCGGCGCGTCTCCGAAATCGCATGGGCCGCTTGCGCCCGGCGCCGCCGGGGGCGCGTTGCAGAAAACGGCAGGCAACACTGAAGTGGCGGGGCTCGCCAGCACAGGCTTGGTGATTGAGGGGCGGAGAGGGCTGTGGTGCCTGCGGCGCGAGGCGGCACCCACACAAACAGGGGCGGAGCCGCGGCGGCTGCAGCTGCAGCAGCGGCGGACGCCTCACGCCCGCGCGCCGCCGAGCGGCATCGCCGCCGCCGCCTCCAGTAGCCACGGCCGCAGGGCCGCGCCGTCCACCGCCCCGCCGCCTCCGCCCTCGCCCGCGCCACCGCCCCAGCCGCCGCTGCTCGCGCTCCCGCCGCCCAGCGAGCCGGCGGTTGATGTAGCAAGCCCTTCGTCCGCGAGCCATTGCTGCGTCTGCGCGTAAAGCAGCATCTGCTGCTGCTGCGGCGCGTGCGCGAGGCGGGCGCGCTGCTGCTTGTTGCTGGCCCGGTCGACGCCGGGGGCGGCGGGCGGGAGGCCCGAGGGCGCGGTCGCGCGGGGCGACGGGGAGGGAGGCGACGCGGCGGCAGGCGGGGCGCCGCCAAGGAGGGGCGCCTCAAACAGAGCAGTAGACAGCGGCATCCCGGGCTGCGCGCCGGCGCCGCCGCGGCCGCCAAACGGCGCGCTTGTACCGCCGTACGCGTGCACAGCACCAAACGCCGGCGTGGGCGCCGGCGGCGGCCGCGCGGCGGCGCCCGCGCCCGCCGGTGCCCGCTGGTGCGGCCCTGGTCGCTGCGCCGCAGCGAGCTGCTGCGCCCCCGCGACAGCCGACACCACCTGCTGCTGATGCTGCGCCTGCTGCAGTGCCTGCTGGCGCTCGAACACGGCGACCGCTGCGGCCAGCGCCTGCTGCTGCTGCGCCGCCGCTGCTGCCGCGGCGGTGTGCTGCTCCTGCTGCTGCTGCGCGCCCAGCAGCCCCAGCCCCGCAAGCAGCGCCGCCTCGCCCGCGCCCCCTCCAAAAACGCGCTGCGCGGCGGCGGACGCCGCCGCCGCCGCAGCAGCATGCTGCTGCTGCTGCTGCTGGGAGTACAGAACGTACGCGCGCTGCAGCTCGGCTTTCTCCGCCAGCCCCCATCCGTCCACCGCCGCTGGCCGCGCCGCCAGCAGGTCGAGCAGCGCGGACAGAAACGCCCACGGCGGCGCGACGCCCGTGTGGCAAGCCTTCAGGAGCGTGCACAGCTCCTGCGGCTTGAAGCCCAGCGCCGCGCCGCCGTCGGCGCCGGCGCCGGCGCCGCTGTTGATTTGGAGCCTCAGGGTCGCGACCTCGAAGATGGCCGTCAGAAGCTCAGTCTGCAGCAGGCCGGCCTTGTCAAACGCGTACACTGCATTGGATAGCGCCTGCTCGTTGAAGCCGCCCGCCCCATGGTATGGCAGCGGCCGCCGCGCGCGCAGCAGCGCGGCCGTCGCGCGGAGGCGGCCGACCGCCTCCGAATTGACAACAGAGAAGAGCTGCCGGAACGGCGGG
>NW_014012008.1:2506-13205 GCF_000611645.1 Monoraphidium neglectum
CCGCCTCCGAATTGACAACAGAGAAGAGCTGCCGGAACGGCGGGTGCGCGCCGCACGCGGGGCCGGCAATGGTCGCGAGCGCCCAGCAGATGTTCACGAGCGCCTGGCAGCTGAAGTCCGCCTCGGCCGCCGCGAGCAGCTGCGCGGCGTCCGGCGCGCCGCCGCAGCCGCCAGCGCCGCCGCCGGGCGGCCGCGGCAGCGCGAGCAGCTGCGGCTGCAGGTGCGCGAGCATGCGGCTCGCGGCCGCCGCGACCGCCTCGAGGAACGCGACCGCGATGCCGCCGTAGCTCTCCAGCTCGGCGCCGCGCGACTTGAGGTGCGCGAGCGCCCACGCGCTGTTGCTGAGCGCCTGCGCGTCAAAGGGCTTCGCGTCGTCGCCGCCGGCGCGCAGCGACGCGCCGAGCTCGGCGGTGATCTTCGACAGCAGTGCAGCGACCACGTCCGGCGGCGCAACTGGCAGCTTCGCGTAGCTCCACAGCATGTTGGCAAGGCCCTGGTGCCAATTAGCAGGTCGAGCAATGGGATGTTCAGGGTTGGATGCGGGGCTTCTAATGCGGAGAAGCAGGGAGAGGCGCCCGGCAACAGGGGTTCACGACGCCCGCAAGCCGGCCGGCCGCCCCCAGGCGCCCACCTGCGGGCTGGAGCCGCCGAGGCACCGCAGGACGAAGGGCGCCACGTTGAGCGCGATCTCAGTGGAGAGCGCCGCCTCGTCGCTCGACAGGTCCAGCTTCGCAAGCGCCCACACCAGGTTGGCAAGGCAGCGCGCGTCCACGCCCTTGGGGTCGGCCTGGTGCTGCATGTGCAGCAGCTGCGCGTGCAGGAACTGAGAGCTGATGCTTCCTGGGCATCCAGCAGCCGGGGGGCGTGCGGCGCGGCGCGGCGGGGCACGGCGGTGGGTTGGGCTTGTGAGCGTGAGGGCGGTGCAACTACAACATGTCCTCACGCGACACAAACTTGCAGCTCGCCCTGGCGCCGCAGCAGCGCAGACCAAAACCCCCTCCCCACACACACACACACACACACGCACACATGCATACGCGCGCGCACGCGCGGGGCCCGGCCTGCGGCGCTCACTCAGCAGCAGCTGGAACGTCGCGGAGCGCTGGAGCTCCTGCAGGTACACGCTGCGGCTGCGCTGGCTGAACGACATCTTGGCCAGGCGGTACAGGCAGGTCACGAGGTTTATGGGGTCCAGCAGCATGTGGTAGCACGCCACAAACTCGAGCAGCTCCTGGGAGGTTTCGGGTGGTGGGTCGGCGCGCGCGGTGCTTCTATGTGTGGGCGCGCGCACGCGAATTGGGTCGTCGTAGCATGTAGGTGGGTTTGGCCCTCCGACCGCTGCTGGCGCACCGGGGCGGGCGCCGCGCGACTGTGGACGCACGGCTGTGGACGGGCGCGCGAAGGGGGGCTGCGGCGATGGCGTCGCATTCGTGCCTCGGGCTGCGCGCACCCGCGGGAGCGGCCAAGAGAGCTCCCGCGACGCTGGCGCACCTCCTTGCTCCTGAACGCGCTGATGCGCTTCAACAAACTGCTTTGCATGGGCACGGCAAAGCCAGGAACGCGATGCCCCTTGCCCTCTGAGCCATCTGCATGCACAAGCGACGCGTGTGCGGCCGGGGGTGCAGCCTGAGTGCCCATGCTGACGCTGCATGCGGTTCGCGACCATGAAGTTGCTGCCCTGGGTGCTGCAGGCTACACGGGTGGGCTCGTGGCCAGCATAGAAGCTACATACAGGCGCGCTGTGCCGTGCGCGTGGCAAAACACGCAACACCACAAACGCGAAATGGCTCTGCCCCCTTGGCCACTCACCCTCGCTCCACGAAGACCTAACACTGGAAGGGCTACCCGGCTTGCTATCGCTGTGTTGCTTCAGCATCATGGGTGAGCACGGCATGGAGGACGAGCCTGATGAACGACGCCTGTTCCCGCCTCCCGAGGGTTGCCCCATCTTGAAATTATTTGTCCTTCAGCCTAGGCTAGAATGTTGATCCGCGCGACGTTATGCTCGTGGCTTCCGCGCATGATGGGCCGTCTGGCTGTTGAGCATTGTCGGGGACATATAAGATACAACGTCGCGGCATTGAACCTTATGTAGCACACCAACTGGTCTCGCCAACGGGCGTGCCAGAATATGGGGCTTTTGCGTGGCGTCTTCCCGCCGTCCGCTGCTTCCCCTCAGCTGCCCATGGCGCCGAAACTCCCATATGGTGACCCAAGAGATGCACCCCAAAGTAAATTTGTTTGCGCTCAAGTTTACTGTTGCCTGGAGCCCTGTGCAAGGATTATCGCATCTCAACCGTGCCGGTGCTGGCGGTGCACAGCAGTTTCGTGGCGGGCCGCACCAGCAACCTTCGGCCTTTTTCAAGCCACACTGTGTGGCCACAGAGACATGCAACAACATAAGTGTTGATGTTTGACGAGGTTTTGATTGACGCACGTGTATGTCAAGGACATGCGATGCAAGACCACCGTCCTTTTCCACGCATGCAAGTTGCCTGCCCTCTGCGGCGGCTGCAACTGTGTGCTGCGCATGCGGACACCGATGAGTTGGAACCTTCGGAGTGCACCTGCATCGCTGGGCAGCCGCCTATTGGGGCTTGAATGCGCCTGCAACCGCAGCTGCAGGCAGGAGCCCTGCAGGAATGGATGCCTCGTTTTGGCCATTGTGCCTCACCCGCTCAGGGGGCCATCTCCACAAAAGGTGTGCAACGTGGGTCTACACGAATTTCTAGGCACGATCTGTCAAATGCCGAAGCGCTTACCACGTACTGCGCTGTGAGCAGTTTCCGTGTGTTGCCCACGTCACCAGCGCGGGTGAGCTGTGGTCACTCAGTCACCTGCCCAAGCTCAGGTCACAGACACGACACTCAGTCATCTGCTAGTCGCATACGGCAGGAAAACAGCAGCGACTTCCCTGACCCCCAAGTGATCATACGTCACAGCAGCTTGCGATCTACGATAGTTTTACAGAGCTCCAGCAACTAGATAAGCTTTACATATTGTAAGAGAAGCGCTAGCCATCATGCCGGGCGAGAAAAAGCACAAGGAGAAAAAGAAGAAGGACAAGGCGCCACAGGAGCTCCCGGAGCACCTTGAGAAACAGCGAAAGTATGTGATTTGTGGTCACGACAAGAACTACCATGTGAGCCGGGATTTTGGACGTGCATTTCTGACGGCCGCCGGCAGCGCGCTTGTGCTGTCGCCGCTGCCGTCCTCTGCCGTCGCCACCCCACCGCACCGAAACACGCGCCACGCGTGTTTCCTGCACTTGCGAGAGCATGCGCCACCCTTGCGCACACGGCCCTTCCGGGAGCCCTCGCCTGCCAAACCTGTGCAAACACATTGGCTGCCCCTCTCCTCCTCGCCCCCCCTTCCCTGGAAACAACCTCAACGACAGCCCCACACGGCAACCTCTGCCAGCGAATACCTACCCCTGGGGGTGGACAATGCCTGGGACTTACAGGATTTTGCGGACAATTTTTCGATAACCGTCAACTCTATCAGCGACAACGTGCGCACTGGCGCGCCGGGTAGCAGCAACTGCTGGGCCCCAGGCCGCTGCCCGCTGTTCGCGGCGTCATCTGCATGCAGCCCGCGCGCGGGCGCCACGCCCGGCCTTCATCCCCAGCATGCGCAGCATGCGTGCTATCCAACCGGCCTCCGCGCAGCAGGCGCCCACCGTCGCCCCCACCCCCACCCCCACCCCCACCCCCACCCGCAGGGCATGACGATGGAATTTGATCTGGTGGGCGTCGACCCCGCAGTAGCAAACGCGCTGCGGCGCATCCTCATCGCGGAGATCCCCACTGTGGCAATCGAGCATGTGTTCATAATCAACAACACCTCAATTATACAGGCGCGGGCCGCGGGGCTGAATCGCTGACGCAGCGCGGGGGAGGGGGGGGGGAGCTGGTGCGCCGCCGGGGTCGGCAGGCCGCGGGGCGTCGCTGGTTCCGCAGCAACGCGCCTCGCGCCTCGTGGCGGCCCCACACCGTGGGTGCGTGTTCGAACGCTCGCCACAGCTGTCTCCCTGCTTTTTTTCTTACTGTTCAGCCCTTAGTGGCTGTCCCCTGTCCCCTCCTAACGTTGCGATGCCGAATCTGTCTCTCGTCATGATGTTATTGTGATTCAAAACCCCCACCCCCATTCACAGGACGAGGTCCTGGCGCACCGTCTGGGCCTCGTGCCCATCAACGTGGACCCCGCTCTTCTTGAGTGGCGCGGCGCCGAGGACGCGGCCAGCGAGGCCAACACCGTCGTGCTGCGCCTCAACGTGCGGTGCAGCAAGGACGCGGCCGGCGGCGTGGTCAACGAGTCGGGTGAGAAAAGCGGCCGCGAGTGTATCTGATTCGAGTCTGAGGAAGCATAATGTGCGCCAGAAACGCATGGGGAGTGTTACGGTAGCGGCAAAAAAATGCCTCGCAGCATGCAATATGGAGAGTGCCTGGCGGGCATCGTTTGGCCCGCGCGTTTTCCAGCTTATTCAGGGCACGCACACGCCTCTGCGCCGTCGCGGCAACGCGCGTCCGCAGCCACCCCCCACAGCGCCGCTGACGCCACGTGTTCCTCGCGCCCGCCAACCGTCCCCTCGCCCCCTCGCCCGTCGACGTCGAAATCGCAGTCACATCTGACCAGTTTGAGTGGCTCCCCGCGGGCAGCGACCTGCCCGACGAGACGGGCTGCCGCTTCACAGAGGGCTCCAGCCAGGCGGCGCTGTTCGAGGGCCGCCCCGCGCCCGCGTCCGTCGACGGCAGCATCCTCCTGGCCAAGCTGCGGCCCGGGCAGGTGCGGGGCTGGCGGCCCGGCCGCGAGCGCCGCCCGCGGGCGTCGGCTGCCATGCAAGCGCACTTATCAGGACTACCCTTGCATGTGGATGGGCAGATTTCGGGATTGGGGTTGTACCACACCTTAAACATGTTTGTTATCCCGCACGCCGTCGCCCGCGCGCCCTCTGTCAATCCACCTGCTCAGGAGATCGAGCTCGAGGCGCACTGCATCAAGGGCGTCGGCCGGGAGCACGCAAAGTGGTCGCCCGTCGCCACGGCGTGGTACCGCCTGCACCCCGAGGTGGCGCTGCTGCGGCCCGTGGCGGGCGAGGAGGCCGCTGAGCTGGCGGAGGCGGTGCCGGCGGTGTTTGAGCTGCAGGTGAGGGCGCATTCCTTTGTTTTCAAGTCGGCGTTTGGCCAAAAGGGTTCACCCCAAAGCGAGTAGGTCAGCCAGGGACGCTGCGAGGCTGATCCTTTGATCCTTTCCACTCAGGGGCCAGCCTGGTGGGTCGGGTTGAGCCGAGTTCGCCTCCCGGCGCGGTCCTGGCAGCGCCGGGCGGAGCTAGCGCGGCGCATGGAGGTCGCTGGTTGGGCGAGGGCGCCCCTGATTTGCATATTTTCTGGTGCTGCGGGGCCTGTCTTTGCCTGCCGGCCATCTCCCCCCCTCTGGGGTCCTCATTAGCCCCGCTCTGCGAACCCCGCCTCCCCTACACCACTCCCACGCGCGTGTGCATGCACCCAGGCATGCGCCACACACGTGTGCATGTCCGCATGTGTGCATGCAGTCGCGCGCGCACACACACATGCACACATACAAACACACAATGCGTGCACGCGCACGCGCGCGCAGCCGGACGGCGAGTTGGGCGTGCGGGACGTGCGGTCAAAGGAGGCGGAGCGCTCCTTGGAGCGCGTGCGGCGCCTGCTGGAGGAGGAGCGCTGGCGCGGCGTGGTGGAGGTGCGGAAGCGCAAGGAGCACTTCATCTTTACGATAGAGTCCACGGGCGCGCTGCCGGCGGCGGAGCTGTTCAAGCAGGCGCTGGCGGCGCTGGCCGGAAAGGCGGAGCGGCTCGAGCGGCGGCTGTGACGCGTGCTGCGGGGCAGGTGGCGCACGGGGTGGTAGAGGTGACGCCGTGGTGTCCATGGAGTGCCCGGCTCCGGGACATCAGCGGAGTCCCTGGCGCAAGGACCCTGTCTGGCTGTGTAATCTGAGCATGCGAGATCACATTGGCTGGATCTGTCGGGTCACCTCAGTTAATGAGCCATCAGTGACCGGCCGGAGCGTCGAGAGCGGCCGGACTGCGCATCCTATAGATGGGGCCGGCGATTCAGTGGGCCATCTCGGCGCCAAGGTAGAGCACAAGCAGCACCTCCATCCTTCTGGTGCGCATGCAACGCACCCTTGCAGTGTGCACACCCATGCCTCCGGTGACCATTTCAGCAGCGTCAATCCAGGCTCGCGCATGTGTGGTGGGCTGAACCGATTCTTTGACACTTTTAGGTTCCTTCGATGGTGTAAAGGGGGGCTGTCACGCGACTTGGCGCTCTAGATCACAATATTGCGCGCCCACCGTGCTCAGCATCGCCTCATCCCTTTCGCCGTAGCACCACAAGCTAGAATTTTTGCCGAAACTGCCGAGCCTCACTCAGGTGGGCGAGAGGCTTGAGCGCTGCGGCAGGCCGCTAGTATCGGGCGCGCCTGGCTCGGGCTGCGCTGGGTCACGTGACCTGAAGTTAGTCCCGAGTTATAAAAGAGGCAGCTTGAGGCCGCGAGGCCCCTCCGTGCTCAGGCCTAATGGGCCTCACCGTGTGCAGTGTCGCCATCCCGCAGGGAGCCAGCCACTACGTCGTCCATTCCAAATATTGTTAGAAGTCACTGCACTCACATAGCGGGCGATGGCGGCCGCAAGCATCGCTGCGGACCCTGCAGCGTCACTGCTTTTCACCTGCGGCACGCTGAACGCGTCGACCAACGCCGTCTCATGGCTCTACCAGGTTTGGCAAACAGCGGCATAGCGGCATTGCCGCGCCTCGCTCCGCATGTGCATGGATCTCTTGGGGCCGAGCCCTGTACATGTGCTGCCGCTCGAACGCACACCGCTGCGCCCCGCTCCTGCAGGATCACAATGTGCGTGTTCAAGGGCCTTTCACAGCACTGCAGATGATCCAATGGCACGCCGTAGGGCGCCTGCCCGGCACACTCCCTGTTTGCGGGCTGGCACCAGGGGTCTCGCCGCAGCAGGCGCCGCTCGGCGCCTTCCAGCCGCTGAAGCAGCTGCTGGCCCTCGTCTCAGCCGGCCACCGTTACCAGCCTTTGTCATTGGTGCCTGCAGCGGCTGCGGCCAGCCCCGCGGTCCGCACCCTGGGCACACAGCCGGCAGGTTCCGGGCAGCTGCAGCAGATTCTGGTAGCCCAGGCCCAGCGGCAGGCGCTCGCCGCGCAGCGCGCCGCGTCGCTGCCTGGCGCACAGCCACATGTGGGCGGCCTGGCGGCTGGCGTGGGCGGTGGTGTGGCAGCACAGCTGCAAATCCAGCAGCAACAGCAGCAGCAGCAGCAGCACCTGGCGCGGCAGCACGCATCCCTGCAGCAGGCGGCGATCCAGCAGGCGGCGATCCAGCAGCAACAGCAGCAGCACCAGCAGCTGCAACAGCAGCAGCAGCAGCAGCAGCAGCAGCAGCAGCAGCAGGTGATCTTGCAGCATCAGCAACAACAGCACCAGCAGCAACAACAGCAACAGCAGCGCGCTCTGCTACTTGCGCAGCAGCAGCAGCAGCTCCAGCAGCAACAACAGCAACAGCGACAGCTGCTGCTTCTACAGCAACAGCAGCAGCTGCAGCAGCAGTTGCAGCAGCAGCAGCAGCAGCAGCAGCAGCAGCAGCATCAGCATCAGCATCAGCAGCAGCAGCACCCAAAGCAGCAGCAGCTGCTGATGCTGCAGCAGCAGCAAGCCCTGCTGCTGTCCCAGCAAAAGCAGCAGCAGCCGCAGCAGCAGCAGCAGCAGCCGCAGCAGCAGCAGCAGCAGCAGCTGCAACTTCAGCAGCTGCAGCAGCAGCATGTGCTGCAACAGCAACTGCAGCACCTCAAACTCCAGCAGCAATTGCAGCAGCAGCAGCAGGTGCAGCAGCAGCAATTGCAGCAGCAACAGTTGCAGCAGCAGCAATTGCGGCAGCAGCAGCAGCAGCAGCAGCAGCAGCAGCAGCAGCAGCGTGTGGCAGGCACCCCCTCCACGGCTAGTCCCGTCGCCGCTCGGCAGGCCCTTGCTGCCCAGGACTCTGCTCCTGTGCCAGAGCAGGCCCTCGTGTCACAGGACCAGACGGGCCCTCAGCAGGCACAGGCCCACGCACTGGGCCCGACCATGACTGCGGCCGGCCTGCAGCCGCTGGCTGGGCAGCCTGGCGCGGCACCGTCGCAGTCACACAGCCTGGCTGCCACGCAGCCCCCCGCGTTCCCTCTGCCAGCGGCACCGCCCGCCGCGACGCTGGCGCAGGCGGCGCAGGCCGGGCCCGCCGCCTCGCCCGCTTTGCCCGCGGCGCCCCTCGCTCACGCGCCGCCGCGCCTCAACGGCGTCGCCCACCACTCTGCCGCGCCGCCAGGCCCCATCGGCGGCGCCGAAGTGGCGTCCCCCTCGGCCGCCTCGACGCCGAGCGACATCCTTGGCGCGGGCCCCGCCGGCGCGGCCGCCGGCGGCGCGGCGATCGACGACCTGTTGTTCGAATTGGTGGAGGAGGTGGCTGTCGCGGCCGGCGAGCCCCGCGGCGCGCCGCGGCCGTCGTCGTCACCGGCCGCGGTCAGTGTGGGCGGGGGCACGACGATTGTGGAGGTTCTGGATGGCACGCACCTCCCGCCAATCAAGGTCGCGCGCAGCCCGGGCGCAGACGGCGCCGCGCCCGGCGGCGCCGCGGCTTCTGCGGCCACCGCCGCCGCGGCCGCCGTCGGCGCGCCGGGCCTTGGCAGCATGGCGGCGCTGCTGCCGGGCGGCCCTCTGCAGGGGGCGGCGCTGATTCATGGCCAAGCAGGCGGGGTGCTGGCTGGCGGCGCGGAGGGGCTGGTGAACCCCGGGGCCCTGGTGCCGAACCACATGCAGGATGCCCTCGCCCGCTTGGCGGCTGCACAGCAGCTGCAGGCGCAGCAGCAGCGCCTGCAGCAGGTGCAGGCGGCGCTGCAGGCGGCGGCGCTCCAGGAGCAGCGCGAGAAGCTGCTGCGGCAGCACCAGGCGGCGCTGCAGATGCAGCAGCAGGAGCGGCGCCAGCAGCAGGCGCTGGCGGCGCAGCAGCTGCTGGCGCAGCAGCAGGCGGCGCTCGCGGCGCAGCAGCAGGCGGCGCAGCAGAACCAGGAGCGGCTGCAGCTGCTGCGGGCGCAGGTGGTGCTGCAAGAAAGGCAGCGCCAGGTCAGCGCCCTCGCGCAGCAGCAGGCGGCGCTCAAGGCCGCGGGGCGCCCCACTGACGCCGCCGCGCTGCAGCGGGTGCAGGCGCAGCTGGAGATGCAGCTCGCGCAGCACCAGGCGATGCAGCAGGCACTGCAGCAGCAGCAGCAGCAGCAGCAGCAGCAGCAGCAGCAGCAGCAGCAGCAGGTGCCAGCGCAGCCTGATTCGCAGGCACAGCAGCTGGCTGCCCTGCTAGCGCAGCTCCAGGCGGCGCAGCAGCAACAGCAGCAGCAACAGCAGCAGCAACAGCAGCAGCAACAGCAGCAGCAGCAACAGCAGCAGCAACAGCAGCAGCAACAGCAACAGCTGCACCAACAGCAGCACCACCAGCAACAGCTGCACCAACAGCAGCAACAGCAGCAGCAGCTGCAGCTGCAACAGCTGTTGCAGTCGCTGGTCAACTCTGGTTCGGCAACGCCAGAGGCCCCCCCTGCCCCGGCCCCTACGCCCCCTGCGCCGTTCGCTGCCTCGGCGCCACAAGACATCCCGCAGCTTCCGGCCCCGTGGGCCGCCCTGCCGCCCCCCTCTGCGGCGCCGCCGGCCCAAGCGCCTGCCCCTGCCGCCGCGGCGCCGCCCGGCGGCGCGCAGGAGGCGCCAGATGAGGCTATGTTGCGGGGCCTCGTGGAGCTGCTGGGTTCTGACCCCCAGGCACTGCAGCGGCAGTTGCAGCAGCAGCAGCAGCAGCAGCAGCAGCAGCAGCAGCAGCAACAGCAGCAGCAGTTGCAGCAGCCGTTCTCCGCCAGCGCCAACGCGCCCGCATCCGCTGTCGGACCCAGCTCGGGCTGGGCGCCGCCCGCCGGCGCCCCTGCGGCCACGGCCCCGGCACACGGCTCGGGTGCGCCCGCCGCGCCGCCGCCAGCCCGCGCGTCGCCCGCCCCGGCGGGGGACGGCGGGGAGGACTCCGCGTCGGAGCAACTGCGTCAGCTTTTGGGCCTGGGGCTGCCGGATGACGAGCACTCGATGCTGTCGCAGCTGCCCTCCTGGCTGCTCAGCGATGACGTCATCGACCAAGGCGCCGCGCCCGCGCCAGGCCGCGGCGCGCCGGCGTCGGAGACGCCCCGGCGCCCGGCGGCGCCGGACGCGACGGGGGGGGCCGATGGCTGGGCGGCGGCTGGCGCCGCGTGGCGGGACGGTGCAGCGCGGGGGCCGCCGGGTGGCGGGGTGGAGACGCTTGGAGAGGGGCTGCCGCTGCAGCAGTCGGCGCAGCCGCCCTCTCTGCGCGACCCTGAGGAGGGCTGGCCAGGCCAGGAGCACGACAGCCAGCCACTTCCCCCGCCGCCGCAGCAGCAGCAGCAGCAGCAGCAGGAGCAGCAGCAGCAGCAGCTTCTGCCGGCCGACGACGCGTCCGACGAGCCACGCGGCACCGGCGGCAGCGCGCCGCCGCCGCCGCCGCCGCGGCGGCGGCCGCAGGGGATGGATGGCGGCGATGGCAGCATAGACCTCGTGCCAGAGTGGCGCCGCCGCCCCACACCCGCGCCCGCGGCGCCGCCGGCAGCGCCCGCGGCGGCGG
>NW_014012007.1:0-4245 GCF_000611645.1 Monoraphidium neglectum
GTTATGTTCTGTTATGATCTCAGGGCCCCTCGCTGCCGCCCCCCTCCAAGCCGCCCCCCTGCCCCCAAATGCGTGCAAGACCGAATCCGCTGTTAACACTCATCACCCACGCACCCCCCCCAACACACACCCACCTGAATGCCCTTGACAAAGGCGTCCGCGCGGCTCAGCAAGTCCTTATCCCTGGCCAGGCCCCCCAGCCGCTCCTCCCCCAGGCCCTGCACCCCCTCAGCCAGCAGCTGCGCCAGCGGCCCCGCGGGCACAACCGCGCCGGCCGCCGCGTCGAGCTGCAGCTGCAGCTGCGGCTGCGGCCCCGGCGCCGCGCCGCCGGCGTGCCGGACCGAGTGGCGGAGGCCGCGCCAGAGCTGGATGGGGGCGGGGTGCGTGGGCGGCCGAGCGGGCAGGCGCGGGGATAAGGTCGTGTCGGCGACACGCACCAGATTAGTCGCGGTCGCAGGCATGGCGATCCTGCTGCGGCACCTTCGTATGCCTCTGGATCGCTGAGCCCACTGCTGTGCTGGCGCCAGCACACGCAGGGGTCCACCCAGCCGGTCCCAGAGCAACCCTGCTAATTGTGGCAGATCGGACCCCCCACCTGCAAACCCCCCATGCCGCCGCCCCGGCCGCCGCCCCGGCCCCGGCCACCGCCGCCGCCCCGCCCGCTGCCGCGGCCGCCGGCCGCGTCTTCGCGCTCCAGCAGTGCTGTCACGTCCTGCCCGCCGCCGCTGCCGCCGCCGCCGCCGCCGCGCGCCTCCGACTGCACCGCCTGCGGCGCTACCGTGGCGAGCGCGGTGCGGAACAGGAGCCCGAGCAGCTGCCTCGCAGATTCCCGCTGCTCCCCTGCTGTCGCAGCCATGCTGAACCGCGAGTGCAGCTGCGTCGCCACCACCGCATCATCGCCGCCGCCCCCGCTGGCCCGCGGCCATGGCGGCCTTGCGGCAGCGGCGGCGCCGCCGCCGTCGCCCTGGGGCACGCGCCACTCGCGGCGCTCCTCCGGGAGGCTGTTTGCGGCGTCTCCTTTGGACCTCACAAACAGCATGCCGCCGCCGGCGTCAAACGCCCAGGAGTCTGGCTGCCACCCCTGCTGCCTCGCGAGCCGCTCCATCAGGCCCCGCCTCTCATCCAGGCCAACCTGCGGCCGCCCCCTCTCGGCCTCCGCGCCCGCGCCTTTGGCGGCGGTGCCCCCGCCGCCGGACTGCCCTTGCCGGTCCGGGAAGGTGACGAGGTACTGCAGCACCTCCGCGTTGCCGGTCTGGACTGGGAAACGGTTGACCAGCAGCGACACCGCGTGGCCCGCGGCGCCCGGGCGCAGCGGCGGGAGCGGCAGTCCGGAGGAAGGGTCCTTTGGGGGCGGGGGCGGCGGTTGAAACTAGGTTGATGAATAAGGTATGAGCGTGATGGGTTTGCAGCGGATGGCAGAGGGGATGGAGGGGGCAAGGGGCTGCCGAGCGGCGATCTTGGGGCTGCAACCGCCCGCAACCGCCTATAACTGCCCGCAACCGCCCTGATGACGCAAGGTTGGTCACCGCAGGCTCTCAGCCCTCGGCTGGATTGCACAGCCCGGCTGGCCGCGCAGGGGCTGGTGTGCATGCGCACACACACGAACGGTCGCACCTTGCCGGCAGCGTTTGTGAGCTGCAGGCGAGGGCCGGCAAACAGCTGCTTCAGCCACCCGCGCGCCTCGTCGAGGCTCATCCGTCTACCGCCCTCGGGCGCCTTGCCCCGGCCGCCGCCGCCCCTGCCGCCGCCTCTGCCGCGGCCGCCGTCCCCCCTCCCGCCGCCGCCGCTGTCCTGGGTGGGACGTCTGGGCGGGGGCCGGACGAGCTCCGCGCGGCATGTCAGCACAGACGCGCGGTAGGGCCGACGAGGGCGTGGCGCTGCCCGCAGGGCGGGGCTCAGGCTCGCCCGCATGGTGCATAACTGCGCTTTGCAATGTGCGAATTCCTAGGCGATACGAATGCAAGCGCGTCTCTGTGCTATGTATCCTAGGCCGAGTTGGCTGTCCGTGCTGTTCACGGATTGGCTCGTCCGGATCGGCTTGGGCAACTCTGGACACGGAGGACCAGTGCCTGTCGGGTGTTTGGGTATCACTTCCGGAAGGGCAAGACATCACGTTGCATCCGTGTGGAGGTTTCTTGCGTCACCTGGTTACCCCCTCGCGTCAGCAGCAGGCAAGGCCATCGCAATCGACAGGACCGGGTGTGGCCCGCCACAGCAAGCTCTTTGAGCTTCCAGCTGACCAGTGCACATTGCGACTGGGCACCCTGAGCGCATCTCGAGCGTGACAGACAGGGATGAAGCTGGCGAAAACCCCACAAAATTGCCAAGCACATGGAGCACAGCTGTCAGCCGGCAGTGAGTTTGTACCTGCCGTTGACACTGTTACAGGGATTCAAGCTTAAAGGCTAATCAGGGATGTATTCAGAGTCTAAATTCCCAACAGCCAAGCTGGACGGAAAAGCACACACGCCTCCCATGTGAAGCAGCCAACGCTGCACCAGCCACGTTGGCACCTTTGTACCTGCCGGGGCCTTCTCCCCATCTATTCGGCAACCTCCACTGCTTCAGCACCAGCCACTCACATTCAGACATGTCTGATTTTTGGGTTGACCGCAACCGGGTGGGTGGCATAAGTGGTGTCATACATGGCAAGCGGGCAGGTGGCACATGGGCACGTGCATCAGTTCAGCACTCCGCCGCTTGCTGGTGACTGCAATGTGCAATCGTGGTGTGGGCCCCTTTCGTGTGTGGGACCGTCGGATGGCAATGCGCAATACGCATTTGTGGGGGCCCGCAAAAATCACTGGGCCGTGCAATTTGCAATGGTCGCCCCTAGAAGTCAAGGACGCTCTGAGCAAGCTTGCGTCACCTTTCGGCACGCGGTGACGGTGCGCCCGGCATCGGCGGTGGTCACATTTTGCTCGGGTCAGGCGGGGCGGGCGGGGGGCGGCTGGCAGGGAACAGCCGGGGCGGCCGCGCAGTCTTTTGTGCATGCTGGTGCATGGTCGTTGTTGTTCGTGCGTATCCGAGTGCGGTGGAGGTGGTGGTTTGGGTGGTGGGCTGGTGGCAGCTGTCCGAGGCAATGTGCGCCCAGGTGCTGCTCCCACTCCTGAGGGCACGCGGCTGCGCGTTTTGAGGCAATTTGCGCAGCCAGCTCTCAGATTGAGGTGCTGCCCGTGGCTGTGACTTGCGCAGTCAAGTTTGCCACGATCTGAACATCTTGACCAGCATGCGCCGCATACTGGCAAAAAAAGTCAATATGATGGATTTGTGTGACCTGTTGCATGCAGAATGGCAGCGGCCGGACGACTGCAGCACCCAGAGGCAGCAGAAGGGGCAACCACGTTACCTAAAGAACTGTGCCAGTGTTACACAACACGACATTCACAAGAGATGCGAGCGCCGGTTTGATGACGAAACCAAAGCCGTTCCAACAAGAGAAAGAAGGCAGGACCCATTGTACCGCACTCACGTATGACACACGGCAGTCCAGGATTAAGCAGGGTCACAAAGAATCACGCAAAACAAAGCGACGCAAGACGGGGCGGGCAAGGGCGGCGTCAACTAACAGCAGGAACCGCGCCGGCTTGGTGATTTCCAATGCCAACCAGGAAACACAGGCCTGGTGGGCCTGCCAGCTCGGACCATAGAATCGCTTTGACGGATCAAAATATCAGTGCAAAGCGGACGCAGGTGCAATGCCGCTGCCCGGAGTGCTTCGTGACCAAGGGGTGCAAGTGAAGGGCATAACAGAGATGGGTAGGTTTTGGTTCCGACGATGACGGGGGCGGGAGCATTGGCTGTTGAAGCAGCGCCGCCCGGACCAGCTCTGATTCACAAACAACAGGCTGGAAACTGCTTAGCAGTTTTTGAGGTTGTGCCTGCGGCTGTTTGGGACCCGGCCATTCGACTGCGGCGCCTGGGGCTGCTGGTGCTGCATGTGCGCCGCCGCCGCCGCCGCCGCCGCCGCCGCCGCCGCGGGCGGCGCGGCAAAAAGGATGTGGGGTGCGGGGAAGTACACGAAGCCGCCGGGGTACCCGGTAAACATCATGGGGTATGGCACGGGGCCGCCCCGGAAGGCGACGTATGCCGGCAAAGAGTAGCCCGCGGGCGGCGCCAGCAGGGGCTGGGAGTAGTAGGCCGCCGGATAGCCTGGGGTGAGGGGCACGCCCGCGGCCATTGGCGGGGACCGCAGCGGCAGGGGAGGGGAAGGGGGCAGGGGCCGCGCGGGCGGCACGGTGCCCG
>NW_014012007.1:5057-11829 GCF_000611645.1 Monoraphidium neglectum
GGCGGCACGGTGCCCGCGCGTGCCGGCAGCGGGGGCGGGTTCTGAGGGGGTCGCGGGGCCGCGTCACTTGTGCACACCGGGGTGCGTGGCGGCATCGGAAGAGGCAGAGGTTTCTGCGAAGGCCCGCGGCCCGTCATCCGCGCTGCTGCTGCTGCTGAAGAGGTACGGCCAGCTGCTGCACCACCGCTGCCACCGCTGTCGCTGAAGGCGCTGCTGCTGTTGCCCAATCTTGAGGTGGTGCAGCCACCTGCATGCGACCGCAACATGAGCTGCTGCTGCTGCTGCTGCTGCTGCTGCTGCTGCTGCTGCTGCGACGGCTGCTGCTGCTGCTGCTGCTGCTGCTGCGACGGCTGCTGCTGCTGCTGCGGCTGCTGCTGCGGCTGCGGCTGCTGCGGCGGCTGCGGCTGCTGCGGCTGCTGCGGTCGCTGCGGCGGCTGCTGCGGCTGCGGTCGCTGCGGCCGCTGCTGCGACGGCTGCTGCTGCTGCTGCGGCTCCTGCGGCTGTGGCTGCAGAGGTCGCGGCGCCTGCTGCGACGTGAGAGGCACCGACTGCGTCTGAGCTGTCACTAGGCGGCTGCCGCTGATGCCGGGTTCCTGCTCGGACGCACTGACAGCTGCTGCGATCCCGGCAGCGTGCCCAGGGGACACATCTGACGGGAGGTTGAGGGAGGGCCCAGCAGTGGGCGGCGCGGTGTGCTGCAGGAGTCCGCTGTAGCTGCTGCTGGCGCTGCCGTCTGCGGCGCTGGATCCGCAGCCACTGGTTATAATGGTGGCGCCGCCGGAGCTGCTGTGCTCACTGTCGCGGGTGCTGCTGCTGGCCCCACTTGCCGTGGTTGCGTCGCGCGGCGCGCAGCCTGTGCTGATCGCGGGTTCGTGAGGGCCCTGGTGGCCGCCCGCTGCACTGGAGGCCTCTGCGCTTCGCGTTACTCTGGGCGGAAACGGTATGATTGGCAGCTCTGAGAGCTTGTACTGCGGCATTATGTTGGCGGTGACATTTGCGCATTGTGAGGATCAGAAGGCCGCTAGTATGATTGCCATTCAAACTGGACAGCACAGGCCTGGCGCACATGTTGCGTAGGGTTGGGCCCGTGAAGTCACGGTGTGCGCCAGTGCACCAAGGGGCACCTGTCAAAGTGGTCCTGCAGACTGCTCAATCGCCACAGCGCCTCAAACACGTCAGTCTATCACGCAACTCAAGGGGCCGCTGCGGCCGTGCAAGGCCTGCACGCCGCCGCTGCCGCGGGGCTGCTGCAGCTTGAGCGACCGTGCCCCACCTGCGGCATGCGTGTGTTTTTCGTGCGCCGGGCGAGGATGCAGCCCCTGTTCTCGCCAGGCTTCGGCGAGGCGGTCCACGACGAGAGGTGGTAGTGCTGTGCCACCTTGTGGATGAAATTCCGCTGATGGTGGCAGGGTTGAGAGCGGAAATGGAAGTCAAACGACATGTGAGGCTGCAGGTGATTGCCGACATGCGAAGCCGTGATGCTCGCGCTCCATGCGACACCGGTGCACTGGTGCACACGCACGCTTGTGTTGGTGGCACTGCCTGGGTCGCTCACGCGCATCTCGGAGGTTTCCATGGGGAACTTGAGAATCTCCTCGGTGCTGCCCAAAAACGCCTCCACCAGGGCCACGTGCTTCAGCACTGAAGTGTGCGAGTGTATGTATGCATGTGTATCAATGAAGCACCACAGCCAACGCCATGCTGGGTGGGCGGCAGTGAAGGTCTCCCAACAGCAAGGGCCACCAGCAGCGACCGGGTGCCAGATCACCCGGTGACGCGCGCAGGGGGATCGAGGGATCTCACCGTCGTCCAGGTACCAGCGATTCCGCATGGCGCGATGCAGGTCGACGTGTATTGTTGCGAGCGACTCGGGGCTGCAGCGCGCGAGAGTGTCGATCCATGTAGCAGCGTATGCTGCTCGGGAACGTTCGCCCAACACGCCCAGGTGGGGCACCATGCACCGCTCGTCACTGCTGGACGCGCTCATGCTGTTCAGCACACAGATGTCGACGGCCGCACGAAGCCGGAGGTGGCTGGGAAGCTGGTCCTCATCTTATCCCCTCAGCAGTCGCAGAAGCACAATGCTGCACTATACCACATAGTCGTGAGGAACTGGTTCTAGGCCGCGCCAACGGCCGGTGGTGGCAGCAGCACGACAACTCCAGTAAACTCGAGACACCGCGCAAGTCGCCCACACGGCCAACAGCCATGCATTCCAACACCGTGGGGTTGAACTCGCGTGGTGCAAGAAACAAACTCGTGTAAGTCGGACGTGTGATCGGCCACCGCCACCTTTCTCTACCACCTTGCTTGTCGGGGTAGCGTTGGTGGGGCGATTATTCCAAGCTGGTGATGATCCTCATGGGCACGTAGCGGCAGGCTCACGTGATACCGTTTGTTTTGGTGCGGGCAGCCACATGCTTTGTGCACACCACTGCCTGCGACATTCGCCGCGAGGGTGTCAGTGCAAATGGAGGTGAGCTCCTTCAGGCACCACAATGTAACCCAGTAACGGCGTTTGTGGACTTTGGTGGATCATGTTATCGCAGCACGGTTGCAGGTCACGCCCCCCCAATTCTGCACGCAGCTGTTGCATACCGGTAGTAGTGCTTTCCCCTGGGAGTCAAGGGGACTGTTGAGCGACGCACGGGCCGACAGTCACACAATGCTGGAGGTGGTGGGGAAGCTGGTCCACACCTGTTTCCCGCGGCCAGGGTCGGTTTGCTGGACCCTGGCCGCGGCAGTCTAGAAGGGTGCCGTCGTGCCTGCACTGACCAGTGGTGCAAATCAGCAGGAATCGCTCAGCAGTGCGTTCAATCCGGGCCGCAAGCACGCTTATCAAAGCAAAACCTGGACGCAACACTGTGCTGCACCTGACGGTTGTAGCGGCAGTTGCGCATGTCGCATCAACACCCGCAACGATCATGATGGGTGACGCTCCAGGCTGGAAATTGTGCGTGTTTCATTTGCCAGCAGCGACGAGGAAGGTTGGGGGAGCACGGCGCGCCAGCCTGCCTGCAGCTGCCAATGCGCAGGCTCCTCTCACCCCCCCTCACACTCCCCTCCTCTCACCTCCACGCGCCACCCTAACCCCCTTCCACTCCGTTTAGCAGCGGGCGGGTCGGTGCAGGTGCGTCGAGTCATGGAGGCGTGGTGTCCCCAGTCGCAGCCGTATCCGCCTCAGCAGCAGCACGCATAGACCCGCCCAGGCTGCTGCGGCGCCGCAGCCACGCCTGTCCATGCCGCCGTTTCTGTATACGCGCCTCTGGCGCCTGCTGCTCCCGGGAGCCGCCGACGATCTGCTGCAGCTGAGCCTGCTGCTCCTGAATGAGCGCCACCAGGCCCTGTCGCAATGCCGTATCTGACAGCGAGTTATTAGTCGTGGCTTGCACCTGCTACTGTACTTGAAGTTCGCCTGCTGGGAGTACGCGTACTGCAGCTGGCTGAGCAGGTCCGGCTGGGTCAGGCCCATGCACAGGCGGGCCCATGTGCGGGCAGCCGCTCTGATGAGCGCGACGCCGATGGCAGTGATGCTATGGCATGAGTAATTTATTTATCTATCTATCGCCGGCATGACCGCTTGGCTGACGTTGTGCAGCCGCACCACCATCGTGTGCAGCATCTCAAAACAGGCGGGCCCTAATCAGGCACCAGCAGCTGCAGGGCTGACGAGCATTCACCTAGGCGGAAAGCTGTCAGGGTCGCCCTCGTCTAAGGCTCCTAGCCTGCCCACTGGGCAGGCGGCCGCAGCCATCTCAGCGGTGAACCGCCGCAGCGGAACCCTGGTCTGCAGTAAGCTGGGCTGTTCCTGTAGCAGACGCAACTGGCACGATTGGTCAAAAGCTGGATCCTGCCGCTGGAGCAGTGGCCCGCCGCGCAGGCCGCCGTCGCGGGCGACGGCGGCGGCTTGGGCGCGGCGGGGGCCACGCGGGCGCGGCAGGCGCCGCAGGCGCTGCCGCGGGCGGACGGCAACGGCGCGGAGCCGCCGATCCCGCCGGCGCTGCTGGCGCGCGACGCTGCTGCAGAAGCTGCAACAGCACCACCACCTGGCAGGGCTGCAATATTCTCTCCTGCATTTGACCTCTATGCACCCAGAACTATCATGGACGCCCGCCTGCGGCTGCCATGCAGCAGAGCGCCGCCGCGCGCTCGGCGGCGCCTTTGACGACGCCAACGTGCGTCCGCACGGCGACAGCGGGGGGCGGGCCGCGGTGCCGGGGCTATCACAGACACTTTTGAAGCATGGCAGTGTAGTGTAGTGAAATTGTTCCGAATCACCTGGGAGTTGTAGCTTCCCGTCCCCGTCTCACCAGGGGCAGTGGCAAGCGTGCAGCAAGCAGCAGAATGATCAAAGCGAGTGGGGAATCCCTGCCCATAATTGTTGTGAAACTCGTACCATCTGCATATAAGATCTACCGTAGTTGTCAAGGTCAGCGGCCAATGGACGATGCTGGCAACATCACAACACTCTGACATGGACGGACAGCCGGATGACCAAGACCAGCAGCAAGAGCATGCAAGTACAAATACCGGTAACAGGGCTTGCACAGCATCACGCTCTCAGCGGTGTTTCGGTCGCGGCTATACAGTCTTACCATTGTTTTGTGTACTTTTCACAACCAACCGCCCTTGGTTGCGAGTGATCTGGATCAATCGGTCAGCTCTGGGAACTCAGGATGCACGCTAGTAGATATCGTATATCTGTTCTGGTAAGGGCACGCATGTGGCAACAGGCTAGTTCGCTCGCCCGCCGGAGACGAACGCTGCTTCCTAGCTCAAGCTGCTTTGCGCTCCAAGCGACAGCAGCACTGCTGGTGCTGCTGCTGGCGCCGCACGCCACTGCGCTGCACGAGGGCGACTTCGTGCACACGTCACGGAGATCCCAGTACCAGCAGGTGTGGGGTCTTGGCTCGCACCCTGTAGTGCGACAGTCGTGTGCAGCACATCGCACTGGTCCGCGCGGGGCGCATGGCAAGAAGCGGCATGGCATGGCGCAGGCGTGGCATGGGGCAGCACGCCATCTCATGCCAACCCATCTGTTCCAGATGCGGACCAACTGGCGGGATTTGACGGAGCACCACTGTCCCCGCTTTGGCCGCGAGCGTACGGTGAGATGCGGGTGTGGGACCACTGCTCCTGGCGCTGCCCAGCAGCACCCGGTTCAACACCGGCCTTGCTGCGCGCAGCAGCACGACGAACGTGGCAGGTGCAACGCGGTGCTATAGTGCCAACCAGCACACCCATTTTGCTCCTGTGCAGGTGGCGATGCCCATACTGGAGCCCAAGGGGGTCAAGGGGGAGGTCAAAGACTATCGGATCCAGCTGTCGTTCGACGGTGCGGCCAGGCTGTCGAGAGGAGCAACAGCTGCGAGGCCGTCGCGGCGCGCTCGCGCACTTTGGCAGCAGCCCTGGCTCTGTTGGGCACAGATGGCAGGGGGCGGTGGATTTTTGTCAGCCTTTGCAGCTAATCCAGCTGCACAAGGACGAGGCCCTCTACCACCCGGCCCCCTCTCTCCGTTTTCTTCGGCCCTGCACTCTCCAAGAGGTCCTCTGCCCCTCCCACGTCACCAGGTGACCGCCTGGTGACGCCTTGGATCCAGGTCATGGGCGGCAAGGTGATGGGCATGCCACTGGTCATCGTGCAGCTGCGGCGCGTTGGGGGGGAGCTGAGGGGTGTGCGCGCAGAGGTGAGCGCGCGGGTGCGCGTGTAGGCTGGGGGCGCAGGGGGGCCGGGCGCCTGTCGTGGGGACGCAGGGAAATCAGGCCTGCGGGGCGGGCAAGGCGGTCAGCGGTGGCGGCCGTGTGCGTGCAGGGAGTGGCACGAGTTCCTGCTCGCCTGCTCACTGGTGCTACCACGCCCCTGCTGCGCACACGCGCGGCTTGCACAACCCTTACCATCATGCATATGCACAAATGCAGGGACAACAACACGCATGCAAGTACGTAAGGGCAGGCATCAGCACCCCCTTTACCCAAACACACACACACACACATACACATACACATACACACATCCATGCGTGCAGGTCATCCCCCTGCCCGACGAGTTCCTGCTGTCCCACAGCGACATGTACGATGACTACGCAAACGCCACCCACTGGCCCAAGCACGTACTGCTGCACTACGACTGGCGCTCCAGCGCTGACGTGCAGTTTGACAACGGCCTCTACGTGATGCTCGTGACGGGTGGGGGGGCGTGCACTGGGCGGGCTGTGAGGGAGGCCTTGCACTGGGCGGGCTGTGGGGGGGGGAATGCCGTCGGGGCGCACGGCGCGGGAGGTGTTTGAATTTGAATGGGGGAGGGGATCATGGGTCACAGCAATGGGGCCGGGCTCGTCCTCACCCACGGCCTGGGAGCTGTTGCTTTGAGTGGTCTGGCTCGTGAATTGTGTGAATCCGAAGGGCTCCGCAGGTTGGCTAGCGTTGCTGTGATTGCTGTGATTGCTGCGATTGGCTGCAGGCAGAGAGCGACCTGGACGCACGCTCCACGCCCAGCGCGCCTTACTTCAACACCCCTCCCCCAACCGAACCCGAATCCACAGGCCTGCTGGTGGCTCTGCTGGTGAGCGTCAACAACCTGGCCGGCCTGAAGGGGAAGCTGCAGGCCTTCCTGCGGGATGTGGTCGGGGACAGCGACCCCCTGGACCCACTGCTGCCCCCAAGCCTCGCCGGCCCGCCGTCGCGTGGCTATGGGGCTGCCGTGGGCAACGGGGCCTACGCAGCGGGCGGCGGCGGCTTCGTCGGCGGGGGCGGCTATGGCGGTAGCGGCGCT
>NW_014012007.1:12275-14105 GCF_000611645.1 Monoraphidium neglectum
GGGGCGGGCCACCGGGGGGATACCTTCCCGGGGCGCCGGGGGGCGGGGCGAGCCAGCGGTATGGGCCGCCGGGCGGCACAGGCGGCAGCGGGGCGGCTGCGGGCGGAGCTGTGTATTACGGGGCGCCGGCTGCGCCGCCGACGTACGCACCTGCTGGTCCCTTCAAGGCGGGCTCCCACGTGGATTAGGCGCGTCAGCCCTCGCAAAGAGCAGGGCGCCAGCTCGGCGTTCGCCGCGCTGCCCAAGCAGGGTCCGCTTAAGGGGCTTGAACTGTACGCGAGCAATGCGTGGCTTGTGTGTTCACATGTGTAAGCCGCCTGCAGGGTTGCGACGGGACGGCGTTCCCAAGAGGCTACCAGCATGCCTGCGACAGCAGCCATGCGCAAAACATCTGGTGCTATCTGGTGCTCCACTACTTCGTATTACAATACCGTGTCGTTGACAAGCATATCCCACGGGGTGGCAGCCAAGCGGGCAGGGCGACACCAGCCAAACATCGGCGCATGTTGTTGCCCAGCTGCAGACATGGGAGTGGCGAGGGGTGGCGGTCGAATTTGACGACCTCAAGGTTTTGCTGGGTGTGAGGTCCTGGATACATTGCATATGAACTCGTGACACCCTTGGTGCATGCTGAATTGCTCTGGGAGGGCAAACCGTCATTGTTCATTGCGGGTCCCATTTGCCGCCACAAGCCACACCAATGAGCCAACGCTTCTTGGAAATCCTTGCTTGCGTGCGCCGCACTCATATTCCTTAAACTATTGCACGCAAGTCTTACGTTTCGAAGCATTCCAGCCGCGAGCGTACAACGACGCACGCAGATCGGACGTTCAGCCGGGCCTGATCGTCAACCGGCGGCGTGTGGCTGTGTTTAGAGCCGACATTGCAGCCTGTGGGCTGGCAGATCAGCGCCTGTTGGAACCGCCCAGGGCAGGCCATCCCGCGTCCCTTGCGTACAGCTCTCGTTCCCCAGTCGGGGGCATTCAATCGCTCAGAGCTAAGGCACAAGGGCAGTGTGCCAGCGGCCGAGCTTGCAGGCCGGACAGCGCCGTGCTCCGGCACCAGGGGCACCGCGCGAGCACCGCGACACGGCGCTGCTCCTCACCGTCCCCCGGACGCGGCAGCGGGCCCGGCCGGGGCTTGACTGCCGCAAAGCAGAGCTGGGCCAGCCATGATGGCATCCATGAACTTCTTCGAGCTGCTGGGGCTGTCGTCGGACCAGTTTGCTGACGCTATGCCGGAGCGCATTGTTGAGGTGGGCGCCTGCGACACAAGGGGGGTTTGGAGGCGCGGGGCCGGCGAAGAGTGCTTACGGGGGGGCGCGGACCCACAACGTGTTGTGATGTTGGCGCGCAGGAAAGGCGTGGGGCAGAAGGCCTCACACATGGCAAAGCTTCACCTCGGCCGAGCTAGGTGCTCGCAAGCGCGGGGCGGAGCAGCAGCGCAGCCAGCTGCCGCGGGCCTTCGCCGGCGAATGCAGTGGTTTTCAGCGCCGCCAGCAGGCTGCATACCTTCGAACGCTGCGCCCGCTGACTTTTGCCGGCGCCGCGCTCAGCCTCCCACGTTCCCAATGCCAGCCAGCACTTTGCGTAGCCCCATGCACCCTCGCGCAACGCCCCGCACCCCCCGTCTGCCCCCTTAGGCCTTCCACACCGGCGGCAAGGAGGCCGTGCGGGAGCTCGTCTACACAGAGGTGTCCGACCGCCTCGCGGTCCCGCTGCACGTGCGCTCTGCGGACGGCGCGGGGGCGATGGGGGAGGCCGTCTATGGCAGCGGCCAGCCGGGGGCGGCCATATACCTGGTGAAGGATGCAAAGGACCTGTTCACGCG
>NW_014012006.1:0-3005 GCF_000611645.1 Monoraphidium neglectum
GCCCCCTGCCACGCGCAAACACGCTACCCCGACTTTTGCACTCTCTGCCTTCGGGCGCTCTCGATACACCATGTAGACAACCCGATGTGCCGTATCAGAACCCTCCAGCGCGTGCAGCAGGCGCTCCATGCATGAGGTGCTCCGCGCGTGCATGATTATCCCCAAAAAGGACCAAAACACGCACCTGCACCAGAATGTCCGAGCCCTTGCGCGCCTCGCCGCTGAAACGGTCCACCCACCCAGGAGCACCTGCCGGTGGGGATGGAACGGTGCGGTGCACATGACACCTCATTGTGCCGAGCCATGCCTGTTTCACAACCGCCTGCCGCCACACAAGCGAGCGGCGGCCACGTCCATTTGCGCCCGCCCAGGCGGCGCAGTGAGCGGGCCGCGCCGGCGAGTGCACTCACTGTCGGCGTCCATGGTGGCCTGCACCGACTCGCGAGCCTGCTTGAGCTGCGGGGGCAGGCAGCGCGGCAACAGAAGCGGCGGCGTCGCCAACGACGCGCGTGCGCGCGCTCGCGAGTCGCCGCACCAGGCTGCTTGCGAGCTGCAGCAGGCACCGAGCGACATCATGGATTACAAGGACACGGATGCAGGATTGGTTGCGCAAGAGAGCCAGCGGAAGCAGCGGGCACGATCGATCCAGCACCCACCTCGTTCACGTCCATCTTCGCGGAGCCGGTGCTGCCCTCTGCAGCTCCCAGCTTCGACTGCGCAACAAGGCGCGCCCTGCGAGAGACCCCGACCGTGCTCATCAGCGGCTGCCGGCCCCAGTCGAGACCAGCACACAGCGCGTTGCGTAAAAGCAGCTCACCTGAGAGTCCTGGGCTTCCTCGCCACCGCCGGCATAGGCCTCGCCGACCGTCCCGACTGCGAATGGGCCAGATCGCATGGCTCAGCACCGCACAGCAATCTGTACGCAGAAGAATGCCTATGTTGTCGCGTCCTATGCTCACCCTGCAGGCCATCCTGGCGCCCTGGGGGAGGCTCAACATCTCGGCTGCTTGCACTCGCCGGTGCTTGGCTCCGCTGGCTGGGCAGCAAACTACTCCAAAAATACGCGCGCTATCGGTGACAGCACGCCGGGAAAGAGGGCGTCCCAGCCACGGGAGCCGCTACAAGGCGAGTCTCGAACAGCAAGCGTCCGCCGAGTACCTGGCTGTCGGAGGCAAGCATGAGACGTTGGAGAGCTGTGGTGTGTGTATTTGCAATGGACGTTTGGGAGTCGTCACGCACCAGCACCTGCTGTCTGCAGGGGACGCAGGTGTTACTAACCTCACAGTGGGGTGAGGCCACAAAGCATTGGACTGTCTGCAGGCCGCTCAACCTGCTCATCAATGCGGGACAACATGCAGCCCGCGCGCCCCATGTTGCACATGCGTGCGGTGCAGGTGGCACTCCGTCGAAGCGTGGCTGGGGGTAGGGGAAAGAGGGCAAGGACCTCGCTGGGGTCAACGCTGCCGCACTGCTGCCCTTGTACTGTGCGATACCTGCAATACCGAGCCACGCGGGTGCCCACCAATACAGGCACCACAGTCGCCCAGCTGTGACCGAAAACTGCACCACACCGCCCTCACATTCCCTGAAAAACCGTTCGGCGTGGCCACATGCCAGCACTACTGGCCAAAGCCTCTCATGACTGCTGAGCTGGCAAGTGGCGGGCACCGGTTTGGAAAGAATCCTAACACGAGACGCGTGCGCGCGCGCACACACACACACACACACGCGGGCAGGCAGGCAGGCAAAGAGTGGGTCCAAGCATGTAAAAGCAAAGCGGCTCCGACGTGCGTATTGCAACGGCGGCCCAATCCCAGGACCTCACAGGCGGGAGGCCCCCAGCCAGCAGGATGCACGGAGCCGCGCACTCCGCAAAGCGCCCTGCAAACAGCATCCCTGTGTGAGAGGTTAAGCCAGGCCCCATGATGCACGACAACGTTTGGGGCGCTCGTGCCCACGCGCGTCGCCACACGCCCATGCGGACGGACGTTGGGGGTGTGGCGTGGCGCCTGACGCGTCCCAACTCCTGAGAATCGAAAGGGCGTCGTCACAACACTCAACAATCGCCCCGAACAACTTTTGAAACGATTTGCAGAATGTGGTGCTGCGCCCAGAAGCAGCGCGCCGCATCAATCAGTACAGTTGGGGCACGCACGCAAATCAAGCAAAGGGGACAGCTCCGCCACGGCAGCGGGCGGCTGGGGCAGGAGAGACGCGCCTGTCGCACACACAACACAGTGGCCCTACGTATGCTGCTGTTGTCGCTGCTGTGTGGAGTCCTGTAACTATCGCCAGCACATATCAGTGCCAGGCAACCACAGGTTGGCGATTGAGCTCAGCGTGTGCCTATACGCGTGACACAACAGTTGAGAGTTTGAGTGGCAAGCGCCCAAACAAGCGCTTTCCCGCTGCAGACGACCACCGGCGCGCCGGCCAATCTTGGGGCGGCTTGCGAGCGTAGCTAGCCCAGCGACCTGCGCCCGTGCCTTCTCTTGCACTCGCACTCTTGAGCCGTGCTTGGTTTTGAAAAGGCATGAGGTCGTTCACTAGAGATGAGGGGAGCACATCAGCTATGTTTGACGAAGTGGGGATCCGGCATCCGTGGAAGCGCCCTCTGGGGGGCGCGTGCAGCAACCGCTGAACACAGCGCGTGCAGCAAGCAATGCGCCGCGCGATTGCCGCGCAACCGGCGCGGCCGCGAGGGCAGAGTTGCTTGTCAAACGGCGCGTTTTTTGCGCGGGCACTAGGTTTAGAGCTGCAGCCCGGGTTGCTCCTTGCCGATCGAACGAGAGCCCAGCCGAGGTGCCAATGACCTACTAGGAGTGTTTGGGGTGACGCAAGTAGCCCCAAGTAATCAGCAGGCCCGCGTTGCAGCACACGCTATTGTGTCACCGGTGACCCCCCTCGAAAGCGCTCATTCAGAACGCACTCCCACGGCAGAGCGGGAGGCCATCCGAGCGGCCCAAATCCAGCCCCAGTGCAGCGAGGCGGGCGCGGCTTGACAG
>NW_014012006.1:3430-3982 GCF_000611645.1 Monoraphidium neglectum
GCTTGACAGGCCGCGCCCGCCGGGCTGGTGTGAGGGAGGATTGCAGCAAAAGCGGCCGGCAGGCGAGTCGTAAGCAGGGGCGCTGCGCGCGACAGTCAAAAGAGCCCGGTGTGAGTGTTTTGTGAGCTGGGGCGTCGGCTCGCGGCCGGAAGTGCGAAAGCCTGGGCACAAGGGGCGGAAGCCAGCGGGGCGTACAAGGGCCAGCAGCAGGGGCTGGGAGAGAGGGTTGGGCTCGTGCAGGCGCACGCCCGCCGCATGGCATCATGGCCGCGTTCCGAGGCCGCATGCGTGCACGCCGCAGCGCGCCGGGCGCCAAACCTGTGGATACGCGATCGCGGCTCGGCGCGGGGGCGGCAGACGCCCGCGGGCAGCCTCTTTCCCAATCAGTAGGGGTGGTGCAGTGACCTGCTTGTCGCGAGGGTCAAGCCGGGCTGTGCATCCCAGCGGTACGGAGTCAGCAGGGGCGGCTGTTTCTGTTTTTCTCTGCTTCCCAACCGAAAAACGGGCTCAGCTGACCACGCAGCCGCAAGACTGGCTCGCGCCGCGCGGCCC
>NW_014012006.1:4218-5961 GCF_000611645.1 Monoraphidium neglectum
CCGCGCGGCCCCGCCGCTGCGGCCGCCGCGGCGGCCTTCGCCGGGCGCCCCGCCGGCGGCGGCGCCTGCTGCTTGGCAACGCCAGCGCCGGCGGCGGCGGCGCCGCCGCTGCCGCTGCCGCCCTTGTCTTCGACCGCGGCGACGTCCAGAACGCCCTCCGCCCACAGCGGCACGAATCCCACGTCTTTGTGGATGTACGAGTTGAGATCCGAGATCACCCGCTCGTCGCCGCAGATCTCCCGCAGCGCCTCCAGGACTTCCTCCATCCGCGGCCGCTCATGCGGCTCCTGCGCGCAGCAGGCGTCGACGAGGCCCCGGATCTGCGGCGGCCAGAAGGGCGGCCGCGGCGCGCGGTACCCGTCCGACACGCGCCGCGCGTACGCCAGCATCGCCGCCGCCTCCGCGCCGCCGCCGCGGTGCTGCAGCTGCGCGGCGGCCGCGGCGGCCCAGCGGCCGCTGCGGCTGGCGGAGCGGTCGGCGGCGTGGGAGGAGCCGCCGCCATTGGCGGCCGGCGGGGGGGGCGGGGTCAGGCGCCAAGCGAGGAGGAGGGAGCGGGAAAGCAGCTCATATAGCACCACGCCGAATGAGAAGACGTCGGCCTTCTCGGTGATCCTGTGTTGGTGCGTGAGCAATGGTGTGAGGGTGGGTGTGAACGTTGGTGGGAGTGTTCATGGGAGCACTGGTGTGAGCGCTGGTGTGAGCAGTGGTGTGGGCAATGGTTTCAGCATTGGTGTTAGCATGGGTGTGGCCGTTGGTATTGGGCATTGGTGCGAGGGGAGGGGCGGCGGCGACGGTTCAGGTTCCCACACGTGTCATCCCCGCCGCCGCACCAGGCAGGGCCGCCCAGACGGACTGAGCAGGACGCGTGCGCGAATAACATCCCGGACGCTGCCGATTCTCGCTGCACGACGCCCGCCAGCCCCTCCAAAAGGAAGCACGGGCCCCGGGCCCCTTGCATAACGCTGCCCACGATCCCTCACCCCCGAGCCGCCGCCGGCCGTCGCGCCCTGCGCCCACCTGTCGCCCCGTAGTACCTCGGGCGCTGCGTACAGCAGCCCCCTGTCCCGGCTCGCGATCGGCCCCTCCCGCCGGTCCGACTGGGGATACCGCACGCGGCGCTGACTCAGCGACGCGTCACCCTTCACATCCTCGGACGCAACCGTCTCCAGCGGCGACCCAGCCGCGCCGCGGGCGTCATGTCGCGGGAGCGGCGCCGCGGCCCCGGTTGCGGGGCCGGGGCCGCGCCCGTAGCGGCTGCTGCCGCTGCGGCCGCCGCCATGGGAGGAGCCCTCTTCAGTCTCCTCCGCGATGCAGTCAATGGCGGTCAACGCGGCGAACGCGGTGCTGCCGCCGCGGGTCTTTGCCTCGGAAAGCTCTATGACGGGCTGCGGGGCCGCCGGCGACGCGGGCGGCGGCACGTGTGCCGGCGCCGGCGCGGCGTCCGAGCCCGCCTGCGCCGCCGGCGCGCTGAAAGGCGAGGCTGCGGGGCCGGCATCAGCGGAGCCCTCCGCCGCGTGCTGCTGCGCGCCGCCGGCGCGGCCTGTCGGGGCCGGCACTGGGGCCGCGGCCACGCGCCCGCCGCTCGAGGGGCCGGCGTCCGCGTCGTGGCCGCGCGAGGCGCGGACGTCTGAAAATATGTCGAGGAGGGTCACGCCAAGGGATCCCGAAGGGTTAGCAGCGCCGGACGGCGACAGCTCCCAAGAAATGCGCGGCGTGCCGTTGTCGAGTAGCAGCATCGGCGGG
>NW_014012006.1:6615-14166 GCF_000611645.1 Monoraphidium neglectum
GCTGCCGCTCCCGCCGCCGCCGCCGGCGCTGCTGCCGGCGGCGCTCGTGCTGCAGCCGCTCGCGGCGCCGCCGGCGGTTAACGCGCTGCTGCCGCCGCTGGCGGCGCCAGCGGCGCCAGGGCTGGCGTGCGTGCCGTTGCTGATTGACCCGGGGACCCGCCGCCCCGAGGGTATGGGAACAGGCGGCGCCCGCCACTCGTCGCCGGCGTCGCCCGCCCCGATGTGCGCAGTGGGCTGCGGCACGCCGAACGCGGGCCGCCACCCGCCAACCGCGGCGGCCGCGTGGCCGTTTTGTGGGCGCGCGGGGCGCTGCGGCGGGCCAGCCGCCGCGCCGCTGCTTTCTGCCGCCTCGTCTGCCTTCTCTTGGCACCCGCTCAAGTCGTCAGCTGCATCCGGGGTGCCCCCCAGGAGGTCCGCCACTCCCCCTGCCGGCATCGACATGCAATGGGCCAGCCCCGCCAGCGACGCGCCGCCCCAGCTGACGGAATGTGAGCGAGCGGCCATGGCGGCGCGCCCGCCGCGCTCCGAGCCCTCGTCCACTCCAGTCAGCAGGTAGCGCTCAAGGGGCGTCGACCGGCTGTCGCCGCCGCCGCTGCTGCCGCCGCCGTCGCTTGCCGGGGACACGGCCCGCGCCGCCGCCGCCGCCGCCGCCGCTATCGCGGCCGCGGCTGTCGCCTCGCCGCCGGCCCGGCTGGGTGGCGGCGCGGGGACCGCCTGCAGGGCGCTCGTGCTGACGCTGCGCCGGAACGTGCCTTGGGAGCTGATAGCCACTGGGTCGCTGCGCGCGGCTGCGCCGGGGTCCCTGGTGGCGCACGGCGCGCCCGGCGGCCTGCGCACCGTCTGCTGCTGCTGCTGCTGCTGCTGCTGCTGCAGCCTGTTGTCATCCGTCGCCACGCTGCCGAGCCGCACGCGCCCATACACCGCCTCCCCGCCCGCCCCGCCGCTGCTGCCGCGGCTGCTGCCACTACCGCTGCCGCCGTTGCTACCGCCGTCGTGCGCGGCCGCGCCGCCGCCGCTCGCGTCCCGCAGCGAGTACCGCGCCAGTGAGCTCTGCTCGAACCCGCCGCCGCTTACGTGCAGCTTCCCGGCAGATGCCGCCCCCGGCGGCGTGGCCAGGCTCAGCAGGCCGGTCGTCCTGTCGTATATGTGCCTGTGCGGCTTCAGGTCCCCCAGCTTCACAGCAGCTTCCGCCAGGTGGCGATGGTCCTCTATAAACACATTGTCGGCGGTGACGTCACCGTGTATGTACACCGGCCGCTGCGCGTGCAGCAGCGCCAGCGCGTCGGCGATCTGGGCTGCCCAGCGCAGCGCCCAGCGCATGTCGTACAGGGGCCGCGGGCTGCGCATCTGCTCGGCCAGAAGGCGCCGCAGGCAGCGGGTGCCGACGAACTCCTCGGCGCTGAAGACGGACGCGCGGACGGCGGCCAGGGTGGAGTGGTGGAAGCAGCCCAGGCCGTAGAAGCGAGGGATGTGCCTGGGCGCGCGCGCGGGAGGATGTGTGTGTTGTGTGTGTTGTGTGTGTTGTGTGTGTTGTGTGGTGTGTGTGTGTGTGTGTGTGTGTGTGTGTGTGTGTGTGTGTGCACGTGCGTGCACGCGTGCGTGTGCTTGTGTGCGTGTATTTGAGGGAGTGCGTGAGGGTGCGTAGGAGCGTCGCGGGCGGATGGATCTGGAGTGCGACGGAGCGCTCCAAGGATCGCCGGGCGCCGCCATGCGCGCCGCCGCGCCGCTGCACCGCCACGCCGCCGCCCCGCGGCCGAGGCCGCCGCCTCGCCTTGGCACCCGCTCGGGCCGCGGCCGCTCACGGGTGATCAAGGCGCGCCAGTTTGCCGGCCTCCAGCAGCAGCTCCCGGAAGTCCTCGGGGGTCGATATGACCCCCGGCTTGAACGTCTTGACCACCAGGGTCGCCACCTGGTGTGAACGCCGAGGCTTAATCAGGTCACAGGGGGTTGCGGCAGCCGCTGCGACCGTCTCCGGCCGCCGCGCTAGGGAGGCGGGAGGAAGCCGGGCAGCCGCTCGCCCGCCCCGCGGCCGGCATGTGCGCGGCGGCGAGGCGCTAGTCGGCGGGCGTTGCTGCTAGGCGCGCGGCGGCGAGGCACACCTGGCCATCGATCCTCGCGCGTGCCTTCTCTACGAGGGAGAGCGCCCCTTGGCCAAGCTCACAGACATACTCCAGATCGTCGGGGTCCACCAGCAGCCTGGGGTGCATGGGCGCGCATAGGGGTGTCTGTATGCATGCATGCACATGCATGCATGCATGCATGTGCATGCATGCGTGCATGCGTGTGCATGCGCGCACCATGCGTGCGCGTGTATTCGCATGCGCTTGCGTGCATGTGTGCATGTGCGCGTACGCAGATGCTGCGGCGTTGAGACGTAGGCCAGGGCGGCAGAGGCAGCCAGGAGGGGCGTTGCCGCAAGGTGAGGCCACGGGAGCAGGTATTTTCGCGGCGCGAGAGCGGGCGATGCGGCGCGCGGTGCTGCGTTTGCAGTAGCGTGACGTGCCACGCGGGCTACCCCGGCACGCCGCGGTGCTTCGACTGCAATCTGCGGCCCATGGCTTTGGTCAGCTGCGTAGTCGCCCCTTGTATTGAGGCGAAAGCTGACGCTGGCTTTGTCAACAAGGCGCCACAGGCAACAATCGCCATGTGTCTGTGCACCCACCTCCCAACATGATGCTGGAACGCCAGCAGTGGCAGCGACGCCATGGGAGCCGTATCCGCGGCAGCACAGGCTATGGCTTAGCAGACGCGCCGCCGCGCTGCACTGGAGGCGGCGGCGCGCCGCTAATGCACGTGCACTGGAACACGTTCTACGCCGGCAAACCAGGTCCACGTGTAACAACCTTGTATCGTTATCGCCCGCGTAGGAAGCCGCCTAAACCCATGTGCGTCGTTGGGGTGATCCCGTGCACTGCGGGCGTATGGCTTGCTCACTGCAGGTCGCAGAGTGCTCTGTGATTCTAGTAGCACCTATGTTTTCAACACCGGTCCTGTGAAACGACGCGCGGACGTCCACGTGCGGATCCCGTGCTGCTGAGTGACGCGAACTTGTGAACCGCGAGTGGTGGCCCGATGCAACGTTATCACAAGAGGTAGGTTATCAGAATCTTCAGCGTGGGGAGACCCAGGGACCCTGCAGTGCACCTAGTCAGGGAGGCTCAACTGACATCGCAGGTGCACACACACCTGCAGCGCACCGGTACAGGTACGCGCTGTTGTGCGTGGCTTGTAAGTACTTTGACTTGTGGGGTAGCCCAATTTCCAGCCCTACCTGCAATGTATCACGACGTGGGGGCCTGGGCTTGGGCCTGTGGAGGTCCGTGCCAAAAACACGGTTGGTGCAGCCGGCGGATGGACGACAGACGAGCCGGCAGGAACCCATCCAGCGCCCGATTAGAGTGACATGATAAACAGCGGCCAGCGTGGTGTGAAAATGTATCACGGAAAGGGATTGCGCCATCGGAAAGAGGTAATCTGGTGCGCGCCCCCCTGACAAACAAACAACCTGCAACCACCCTTGTGCACTGCAGCAATCTAGCCGTGCCCCCCACGGCCACGGCTGCCCTCCTGCTGACATCTTGCCTGGATTATCTCACAAGCATCAAGCTGTTCATGGTCATCAACTGTTGAGTTACAATACCAACCAATGCAAGCTTTTTGAATGGTATTGACAGTCTCCTCGGCAAATTTCAACTAAACAAGTTGTGGGTGTTGTTCTCACTCACAGCACGCGTAACAGCGTGGACGGGGGCAAAGTGACAGTGGGGCACATGCCATGGCAAGTATTCAAAGTAAACGTGTGGCGTATCGGCGGCCTGGGGGTTGCAAGAACTGGTTTGCTTGGAGTGTGGCAAAGGCGACGCAAGAGCGTATCCTCGGTTACAGGGGGCGTGAGAGGCACCAAGGAGTGCGTAGCAAATACTGGGGCCGTGCCGTTGCGGCGCGCTGCCTTTGATTGTCATTCAATGGTCACAATCTGCATGCAATTTGCCATGGCCAGCTGGCTTCACTTCAATAGCCATAACCGTTGCCAAAAGCGGTGGGGTACCCCCCGCGCGGCCCCGTGAGCGCGGCTAGCGTGTAGCTGCCGCCCAATGGCAGCAGGAAGGCGTTGACCTGGTTGCGCTGCGCCGCCCATGTGGTGGCCTCGGGCGTGCCTGCGTCCACCGCGGCCATGATCGCGCCCTTGGAGTCAGTTGCGCTCTGATGATGAAGGGGGGTGGAGAAAGGGCAGGTGGCAGGGGCACAGGGTTGGGGTGGGAGCGAATGGGATGGCAAGGCTAGAGCTAAACCAACAGCATGGTGAGGGGGCAAGGTTGGTGCCCATTCGCATCTCCCAGGTCATGGGGCCCTTTCAGTGGCCAGCAGCAGGGGCGCGAATGCCAAGCCGTGCACGGCAAGAGGCGCATTTGTAGGTGCGTTTCGGCGTGTCAGCTAACTCACCAGCTGGGTGAGGGCGCTGGTGGGCACCATGCGCAGGACGCGGTGCTCCGGCAGCAGTGCTGCATGTGCTGCGGCGTCATGGCCAAGGCTTGGGTCCTGGAGCTCCGCGGCGTTGTGCGGCGGCAGGGGCCGAGCGGCGGAGGCTGCGGCGACGAGCGCCAGCAGAACGGCGGCGACGGCGGCGAGGGTGCGAGTACGGAGCGCCATCGTGCTTATCACGCGTATATTTTCATAAGATATCTTTGTGTGTGACTGTGCTTGTTGAACGGATCAATGAACGCGTTCCGTGACCGGTGGGTGTGGTTCGTTGCATGTAGCAGAGAGCTCTGCGTTGATTTGTTATGGGATCAGATTTCGGCGCGCTTAAAATACGAAGTCCCCATCCTGCTAGTGTGACGGGCCCGTATGTTTTTGTGTGTGCGGCTGGCGGGTCAACACTGCCCCTGTATTACCAGTCGTCACGGCATGGTCACACTTTGCCGGCAGGAGCCGGCGGTGGCTGCCGCGGACGCTGACGTGCACTGAACACGAGTTGGGCATTGGATGAATACTTCCTGCATGAACGCAAACGTAACACGGGTGCTCTGAGCCACCCAGGTGACTCATATCAAGGGGAGCAAGGCGCGCCATGATAATCCGTGTGCGCTCATTGCACCACACCACTCCTTTGCCAGATGTACAGCCCTGACATAATCATGAACTTTGTGTATCCCAGTCAGCCAAAGTCAGCTAGCTTCTTCATATCCAGAGAGCCAGCGCTAGTCCTGTGTATTACACACACCCACTCATACTAAAGACCCCCGCGTCAAAAATGCAGCAGAGCCGCTGCAGGCAGGGCCGCGGCGGGGGGCCCCCGGCGCCCCCGCCCGGATCCTCCGACCAAGCGCGCCCCCGACACTCGGGCCTAGCAGCTCAAGCAGCCCAAATTTGTATTGATCGGGTCATGATCCGATCAGAGCAGCTGCTCGGGGCTCTCGATGACGGCCTTGAGGGTCTGCAGGAACTCGGCGGCGTCGGCGCCGTAGACGATGCGGTGGTCCGCGGTCAGGTTGACCTGGGGCAGGGAAAGGGTGTGCGTGTGTGGGGTTGGGGGTTAGCGTTCGGGTCAGACAGGTGCTGAATGGGCTGTGGGGCAGGGTCGTTTGGGGTGTGAGGGGATCAGTGATTGGAGTGTACGAGGGGCGGGGTGGGGTTGGGGGGTGATGGTTGTTGGATGGTTTTGGACGAAAGGGTATTGGACGGAATGCGATGACGTGAGACTAGACAAGGCAAAAGGGGGAGTGAAGCGCCCCCGGTGCTGTGTGCCAGTACAGGGGTTCCTGCCCTTCTGAGGGTGCCGGCAAGAGACGAACGCTGGCCGTTGAGCTAGGCGCAGGGGGCCCTCTGACGCAGGCCACAGCCCGCCCCTCGAAATCCGACGTCATTCTGACGTCATTGTTGCCCAGTGATCCTCGGCCGTACCCACCTGCATGACCTTGCGGACGCCGATGAGGCCGTCCGCGGTGGCCACCACCGTCGGCTTGCTGCCGCCCACCGCGAGGATCGCGGCCGTGCCCGGCGGCAGGATGGCGTCGAAGGTGTCCACGCCAAACATGCCGAGGTTGGAGATGGTGAAGGTGCCGCTGTTGTACTCGTCGGGCGCCAGCTGCTTGCCCCTGGGTAAAGACGGGCGGCAGGCGGGGGAGGGGGCGCGTCGCAACGGCCAGTCAGTACGGCGGAGGAAAGGAGGGAGGCGCAGGAGGGATCGCGAGCTCCGCTGCCCAGCACACCCAGGCGGGAGCCAGCCCCAGCCGTGGCGGCTTACGGCCGGCACCGCCGACGCCGCCCAGCCTCCTGTGCAGCTTCTGCATAGCGTCTGCCCAGCTTCCGCCCAGCTTCCACCCAGCTTCCGCCCACCCACCTGGCGCGCTTCACCAGGTCCCCCCAGTTGCGAGACAGCTGGTAGAGGTCGGTCCGGTCAGCGTCCTTCAGCACGGGGGTGATCAGGCCGCCGTCGGGCATGGCCACGGCCAGCGCCACGTTGATGTGCTCGTTGTAGGTGATGCCCGCGCCGTCGGGGGTGCAGCCTGCAGGGGAGGTGCGCGCGGCGTGGGGCGTTGGTGCCGGGCCTATGCCGCAGTCGGTGCTGTGAGGGAGGAACATGACACAGATCCAAGCTCACAAGCGCAGGCACCATGCCCAGTGGGCGCGGGGTGCGTGGCGACAGAGAAAGCGACGCAAAAAGATGCGCCCACACTCCAAGCTAGCTAGCGGCATCTTCACAGCGTGAAAAACAGAGCGCCATGAGCCGCGTCGGCCTGGCACACGTGGCTCCAGCCAGGCGCTGTCGCGACACTGGCACAGCAAAGGCGGTCCAAACGCGACCCCCGTCGCGACCGGGCGTGCGGCCCCGGAGGGGGGAGGCGGGCGGCCCGTGCTGCTCACTGGCGAACAGGACGGGGTGCTTCACGAGGGCGTTGCCCACGGCCTTGGCCAGCAGCGCGGTCATGGTCACGCCAGCGGGCTTGAGGCGCTTGTAGAGGGCGTCCAGCTTGTCGGTCTCGATGGAGGTGGCCACGCGGAACTCGGGGACCTGGGGTGTGTGTGAGAGAGAGTATGTGTGTGTTGGCGCGGGTGCGTGTGTTTGTGTGAGAGAGAGAGAGACACACACACACACAACACACACACAGTGTGTGTGTGTGTGTGTTTGTGTGTGTGTGTGTGTGTGTGTGTTTGTGTGTGTGTGTGTGTGTGTGTGTGTGTGTTGGAATTGGCCAGGCTGATGTGATCAATGCCGGTGTTGCGCTCGTTGGCAAGGAAGCAGCGTTGCTTGAAGGACGGGGTGCGGGCCGCGGCTCCATGTCATGCGCGTGCAGAGCACCAACGGGGTCGACGATGGCTGGCCGGCTCGCAGCAAATTCAACTGGCCAAGCGCGGTCAAAGCGCGGTCAAAGCACGGTCAACGCACCTTGAGGGACTCGATCATATTGCGCGACACGGCGTTCTGGAGGGTGGTGAATGGCTTGGTGGTGCCCCGCAGCTGCGAAACGGTCGTCGCCGCGACCGGCGCCGCGGCCGGCGCGGGCGCGGGGGCGGCGGCCTTGGCGGGCGCCCCGACCGCCGCGGGGG
>NW_014012005.1:0-12111 GCF_000611645.1 Monoraphidium neglectum
GGGCAGGAGGGTGCAGACAGGCATGGGCGTGCCGGCATTGGTGCGGCAGGGCGCTGCAAGGAGGCAGCAGCGGCTGCGAGGGCGCGGCACCGTCTGCAAGGGGTCCGCCGTTTGAGATGTTTTGATGGTGCTGCAGGTGCTGGCGCAGGCGGGCGCTGCGGACGCCTGGGCGGGGGCGCCCGTTCCAGAGCATCCGCCGCAGCTTCAAGGGCCAGACGGGCCTGGCGGCCGCGACCGACGCTGCCACGACATGCAACGACGTGACCCGAGCGAGACCCACCAGGTGCCCTGCTGCTCGCCGTGCCCTGCGCCGGCTGCTCATGCGTCCGCCCCCCTCCCCCTTTCCCCGTCCCCGGCGCCCGCCGCTCACGGCGTGCGCGCGGCAGCGATGAGCTCCGCGACCGCCTTGTACGGCATGAACCCGTTAACACCGCCGATCCGCATCTCGGCCTGCGGCGGCAGCTCGGCCTGCAGGCTCACAAACACGTGGGGCCCCGCGGATATGATGGCGTCGAGCTGCGCCTCTCCCTGGTCGTGGCTGGCGCAGCGAGAGGGCTCGATGTAAGGATAGCGGCCGACGAGCAGCGCGCCGGGCAGCAGCCAGTTGGCGTAAGAGGCGAAGGCTGTGGCGGCCTCGTAGGCGGCTGGGCGGGGGTGGTGGGGAGGGGGAAGGCGGGGGTAAGCGCAGGCGAGATTGTGTCAGGGTTAGGTTGAGAGGGCGGGCGCGAGGGAGTTGAATGTAATGCGCGTGGAACGTGGCTGTAATGGCAATTGCATGAGGGCTGCAGAGTGTGGGCTGGCGCGCACGTGCGTCCTGCAGCGCACCGTGCGGGTTGCCGCTGGCCGCGGCAAAGCACGTCAGTCAGGCAGGCGCACTGCACCGAGCTGCTCCATTCGTCACGCACACACCGCTCCTCACCATCTAGCGGGGGCAGCTGAGGAAGGTTAGGGGACTCAACGCCAACGGTCGCCTGAAGCGTCTCCACCTGCTGCGCCTGGCACCGCTGCGCGTGCTGCCGCTTCACCACAGGTGTGCTGCGCGATGGGCTGGCCGAACCCCACACATGAGCGGCCGTGCTGCTGCGGTGAAGAGATACGCATTTCGCCGGTACAAAGAACAATCCGGGCGTGGCCCGAGCGCGCGTTGGCCGCGCGGCCCGAGACGAGGAGACTACAGAGGCCCTCATACTTGAACGTTGGCCTGAATTATTTGAATCTTGATCAACAAGAGAAATTGAGTTGGTGGAAGCGTGTGAGCAACCTTGGATCTCTGCCACCGACCGTTCAACAGATCACAGCATTGGCCCTGTGAGCCAAAGCGCACTTCCTTCATCCACATCACAGATCTCAATTACTCCGTCACATTTGGCTGGCTGCAAGGCTTTGCCAACCACGGTCAGCCGCGGTCAACCCACAGCTCTCATCCACAGCTGCACCAGCACGCACACCCTGCCGCAAAATGAGTGCGCGGGGCGGCTGCTGTTGCAGCAGCTGGGTGTCAGCCGCGTCAGCCAAGGCCAGGGCGCTGCTGGGAAAGCAAAGCTGGCAGGCGGTTGCCATTGGCATGTCTCTCGTGCTCACAGCACCACGCAGTTCGGCCACGGCCGTGTGTGCGACACCGCTAGTGGTCCCACCAGCTGCCCACCTTACCAGGCATTCACTGCTCAGCGCCAGCGAGGCTGCCAATCGTTGTGTTGAGACCCATTTAGCAGAGCTGCTCAGGCACTCCGCGCCTGTTCTTGTGCTATGAGCCGGCCTGCGAGGAACTTGTTGACTGCTAGATGAACCACATGGTGCCTAGTCAGCGACCACGCACAACCCGCGCAGCCAGCGACTGCAAATGGTTCGTTCACGCAATCGAAGGGGTCAAAGGGCCAAAAGGGTTCGGATCATCAGTCATGGCAGATTGCTTTGGAGGGACCAGTTATTGTGCCGCGTGTCGTGCCTGCCTTGAACTGTGCCATAGTGCCGTCGCCGCGCTCATCTCTTGACTGACAGCGCAAGCATCAGTGGCCTGGTCTTTTGGGGTCGCCAGCTGCCACAGCGGCCTCACCAATAGACGAGCAGAGGCCCCTGTTATGGATTCCGGGCGCATCCTCTTGACGTCACGCGCTTTCCCTGCATGCGGCATCTATTGCTGCAGTAGAGTAGAGTCAAGTAGGCCGGGCTCTGGACACTCAGTGAGTGTCAAGGTTGGGCGCAAGGGTCAGGGCACCGCCCGCTCCCCCACTGCCTCAACTCTGAGGGACCCCAGGTAGGGGACCCCTGCTGGGTGCACAAGGGCCCTCAAGTGACGCCCTCAGGCTGCCCCTTGCGGTGTCGCCTTGCGCACGCCTTACATCTATGACATCGAATGGACAGGTTCAGAACTCATGTGGCCGTGCGGGTGTACAGGTGCCCTGCAGGGTGCGCCAGCTGGTGCACCAGGCCCCGCCCCATTGGTCAATATGGGATGCATACAGTACAATGTTGTCTTCAAAATGCATAAATCCCTTTTAACGGAGGTGCTGAGGCCATCACCAGCCACCCTGTTATGAGCCGCCCGTGGAGCGTTGTGGTTTGGGTGACGTGCCAGCTGCGGAAGTTGGTGCGGAAAGTTGACAGCCATTTGGGCAGCACTAGCTCTGCAGCTGGCGGCGACATGTGCGGACAGCCTAGGTTGCGCAGCATAAGCAACAAATAATTATCGATGTGGTTTCGCTATCTGGATCAAAACGGCGCATGTGGGCCGAAAAGAATGGCGTGGGGCTGCAGAGAAGGTCGAGGTGTCCGTTTGGCAGGCCCATGGGCGGCTTTCAAAACATCCACGCCCAGTGCTTGCGCAAGGTTCGGGAACACCGGTTTTTCATTTCTGTGAATGTAAAACTCGTTGCATCCCTTTAGACAACGCCGGCGGTGGGCCAGCCGTCCTTCATCACCCTGACCCAAGCTGCCGTTCATCGCTACCGTAGAGTGAGATACAAAATATTACGTTTGGATTTTTGATGTGGCACGGTTGCCTGGCGCTGACATGGCTCATGTGGCCTGCCAGCTCACCCCCGCGCCTTCTCGCCCCTTCTGGTCGTACTGTACTTCGCCTGCCGGTGCACGCAAGTTCGTCTGCATATAAACGTTCGCTGCTGACGCCTTGACACTACGCACCTGGCGCCTCACCCACAGGCCGGCCACCAGTCTCGAGCAGGACATGCTGCAGCGAGCAGCAAGCTGGGGCCGCCAGCAGGGCGGCGCCCCCCTTCAGAGGAAGGCCAGCAGCACGGCCACACGAGCGGCGGACGACGACAGCAAGGCCTGTCGGGATGCTGCGGCAGCGTCGCCACCCGTCACGGGGGCACCGGCAGCGCGAGGTGCCAAGCGGCAGCTTCCTGCTGCATGGGCCGCGGTGCACCACGCACGCACGGTGGCCGCGCTTCAGGAAAGCCTGACGGCCGGCGCAGACTCTGTTGCCCCCCATAAGCTTCCAGACAGCTGGCTCAGGTTTGCGGCAAAGCGAAAGGCGGGATTGAAGATGAGCCGCCTCTCCCGCACCGCTTTTGCGGGTGCGGGACGCAGCAGCAGTGGCGGTGGTGGCGACGGGGGCGCAGATGTGGCCATGATTAGCTCGGCGGGTGCCCTGACGCACGCGCACAATTGACGTCTCTCCAATGGCCCAGGACCCTGGTGCCTTTGCCGATTGGGCTACAGGTTGTGTGGGTCAACCACCGCCCGGGCGCGCGTTCCCCGCTCCTGCCCTGGCACCTGAGCAGGCGATCGCACCACAATGCAATGCGCTTCTAGCAGCGAGCCTCAGGGGCACGCAGCCATGAGAAAGGCGTGCAGGTCCAACTTTTCACGGCCCACTCTCGCCATCTTCACCGCACAGCGCCGCGTTCAGACGAGATGGCGCGCGGACGCATGCAGCGCCCGTGCGTTGGTGGTGCCCGCCCCTCGCGTCGATGCGCAACGCCACCCTTCTTGTTGTTGTCGTGCGGGCGAGCCTCTAGTAGCCTTCCATCCTGATGCTTCGACATACTATTTAGTGGACTTGCTGGCCCCAGGGCTGCACGGAAGGATGCCACACATGTGGTGCTTCTCATCGCCCCCCACCTCCCCGCTGCGTTGCTGACAGCAGCTACGGGCGCGCCGTGCCGCGCAGGCGGTAAGCCTCATTTTACGGAAGGCGCTGTTGCTGGTGCCTGCAATTGCGCGCGGTTGTTGCCATCAGTTCAGTAGCTGCGGTTGCCAATCAATATCACAGGCATTGCCTCGCCCACGTGCAAGCTTGTGCCCCATGCAGCTGTCTTCCGTTTCAAGGCAATCGACGGGGCCCCTTGCGCCGCCCGCTGCGCTTCGCTTCCAAAATTGCTGATGCTTTGATGGAGCAGGGCATTTGAGACGCAGTCCGACAGCCGGACCCGGCTCGAGCACGCTGCCTCGCACATGTTGATGAAACTGCAATCACGTTTGGAGCGGCTTAACAACGCCAGGCGCTGCAACAGCGCGCGCGTGCATCCCTAGGAGTTCTTTGGTTGCCGCCATTCATTTATTGACCCATCAACCCCCGTCGATGGCTTTGGGCGCGACTACCTGCGCATGTGCCAACTGTGCACGCACAGCTGCGTCGCAAACGGCGTCTGGCTTCTAGTGTCGTGCGCACCCAAATGGACGCGCCTGCTGCATTTATGCTCCAAAGGCGACGGCGCAGCGGAGACCGATGCCGTCGCGCTTGCCAGGGCTGCGTTGGCGGCTCCGCGGCTGTGGCGACCAAGGCCTCAAACCTCGCCCTCGCCCGCCCTGCCAGGAGGGCCGTAGAGCCTGCGCACCCCATGCAGGCCCTTGGATGCATGGGGGTTCCTGGAGAGGCACGCTGAGGCACGCCCAGCGCACGCCGCAGCATGGATGGTCCGCCAAACGCGGCGATCCTGCTCGTGCGCGCGCCCCATTTCATGGCTACGTCGCTCGCAGCACACAGCCGTGGCGCACACGAGTGCTCGTGCGGGCTGCAAATGCTCAATGCGTGCGAAGCGGGCTCGGCGTCAAGAGCCGCCCCGTCCAGTGACCGGAAACACGCACAAGGGATTTCATGGCCCCTGACAAGCAGGGGCTGACCCCCGCGCCTACCTACACGACTGCCTGCCACTGCCTGCCCCCTGCTGGTACACTTATACAAACTGAAAGCGTCCTGCAAGAGTGCCGCCGCGCTTGTCGGGCTGTTCCACACTTGTTGCCATGGCTGCACCCGCGCCCTCGTCGCCGGCAGCGCGCCGCCTCGCGTCCCCTCCTTCAATCTGGCCCGTATCGCGTCTCCCTGGCTCTCCGCCCCTGCGGCCAGGCCGCCCCTGCGACGCCTGCCGTTTGTGCCTGCCATGCGGACCCCCTCTCCTCTTGTCACTTGTAAACTCCTGCGGCACCGTGTTGCAGTCGGCTGGCAACTGCAGCAGAGCGGAATCTGTGGCGGAACAAAGAATAATACATGGCACAAGGGCCGTATGATAGTACTGGGAGTGTTACTGTAATGTTATGTAATCGCTGCAGCGAGCAGCTTCCCACGCGAGCCGCGCCCACAGGGTGGCAGCCCGGTCAAGACCTGAGCGCCTCGTGGAGGCCGGCGGGCACTGCCACTGCCTTGGCAAGCCAGGGGGGGGCAATGCACCACATTGCGAGCCCTGCTGGACCAGCCGCGCTGGGGAACAACCAGGTGCGGCATGCCAGGGGAAGCAGCGCCATTGTTCTGTGCGTGCAGCGGTTGCTGTGTGGAGTGGGTCGGCGCGGGAGCAGCCGTGCACCAGCAGCATCAGGAGGAGCGGTGGCATTCAGCGACACCATGGACAAGTCGGCCGCAGAGGGAGGCGACCTGACCGGTTGTGAACCATATTCTTCAGGCCCATTCCCACAGGGGCAGGGCGTGCCAGATCAATAAGCTCGGTCAATTCACAGTCAACCCAAGTTAAAGAAGAACAGCAGCAACCACACGCAAACTGTGCGATGCCTGTTGAGTCGCTCGGTGTTGTCAGGTGTATCCAAGATCGTGAGGGTCGACCTGCAACTCAATTCGTGCCGTCTTGAAGCAAGGAATGCTTGCGTGTGAGTCAGCCAACAGTTGCGCAGCAAGCAGCTGTGCATCGATGCTCATGAAGCGAAAGCAATGGCGCGCCACGCAGAAAGTGTATCTTACTCGCGGGTGCACGTGCGAAGGAGCAGAATGTGAGGGCGCGGGCTCGACGCCGGCTCTGCTGCCCGCCTGACCAGTCACCGCCTTTGAGGCACACCCATTCCGGGGCGGCAGCGCCTCGCGGGCGCCCTCCGCCCTGGGACCGTCGTCCATCCAGGCCTGTCCTGAGAGTGCCCGCGCTGCTGGCCGCGTCAAACGGTGTTGCAGCAACGCCCGCGCTGCAGGGCGACGGCCGTGTCGCGCTGCAGTGCACACAGCCACGTGCATTCTACAGGATCTTGATGTCTGCAATTTGCGCACGAGGGAGCGTGGAGGTTGATGGGTTTGGAGTGTTCCCCGGGTAGCTAGCTTGATGGAATGCACTGCCAGTCGCGCGCAGGCCGCCGGGGGGCGGGGGGGCCCACATTCACCAAGGGGCCTGCATGCACGTGTACGCCCTCAACACCCCTACTATTACTTCAACACTGCCTGGTTGCACTCGCGCACCCGCGCAGTTCCAGAACTCCTCTGGCTGCGGCCTGCAGCAGGCGTCGAGTTTAGAGCGGGTGTGAGGCACGCGGGCGCAGATCAGTCGGTGCGACTGCTGCACGCACCGCACAACAGCTCAGATGCCTGCGGTCTGCGGTCTGCGATCGGTGGTCTGTGCCTGCATGCAAATTCAACCTGTTTCAATCCCTTGCCCCGTCGCTGGACGCATTCCAAAATCTCAATTCCTCTCATCCGTGCTTCTCCGACCCGCTCCTGCCTGTCGTCCTTCCCTCGAGATGGACCCAGATCCTCCCTTGAGCTCAACGCAAGCGAGATGCTCACGTGCCCGGCTCCCCGCAGTAGGCCATGCTTGACAGGTAGGTACCAGCATACTTGGGGTTGCGCCGGCAGTCGGGGTAGTACCGATCGCGCTGCGGTGCGGAACATCAATTGAGAGGGCACGCATGGCGCTCGGCGGGAGGCGTGGCAAATAGTAGGAGCTGCAACGAGGGGTGTGTGTTGGGGGCATGCCGGGGGCGCAGGACGGCGGGCGGCTCAGGGCCAAAGGGGTAGCGTGCAGATGCAGGCTGGCGCTGTGTCTATCGTGTGGCTAAAGAGCATCTCTCACCTTGAGGCAGGGGGGGTGACACTTGTGGCCGGTGACGTACTGCGTTCACGGCATATTGGGCAAGGATCCCAGCACATGGGGGTGAGGGTGGACATCGGTCCAGCAGAACACAGATTTTGTGCATTCCATCCCACCGGTGAGGCTTTGCTTGATGTTGGCGCTGCAACCCCAGGGGGAAATCAAGCCCCAATAGGGGCGCCTTGATTCATCCATGCTCACGTGCCACTGCAGGATGCACTTGTCGCACTTGAAGCCGGGGGGCAGCTTGAACTTCACCGCGTACACAGGGGTCCCCTCAAAGCGGGTACACCACTTCCAGTAGCCGCTGGCAATGCAGGGGCAAAGGTGGAGTGCGAGTGGGCGGCCGAAGAGAGACACTGGGTCTTGTGTAGGACCATGGGGGGGACATGTGCGTGAACAGGGCCTTGCCTGCAGAGTGCGAGCTGTCATCGTGCCCTGTGACCCCCCTGCCTCAAGATAAGAGATACTCTTTAGCCACACGGTAGACACAGCGCCAGCCTGCATCTGCACGCTCCCCCTTGGCCCTGAGCCGCCCGCCGTTCTGCGCCCCCGGCATGCCCCCCCCCCGGGCATGCCCCCAACACACAGCAGGGGGGGTGACACTTGTGGCCGGTGACGTACTGCGGTCACGCCCTCACCAGTCCACGTGCGGCTGGCGGTACCAGCGGAAGTTGCTCCAAACCTCGGCCGGGCGCAGGTTCTCTCCCAGAGACCCGCCGTTGAAGCGGCTGCCCTCGACAACCTTGGGCAGCTGCGGGTCAGGGATTAGGTGGTGCAGGCGCCGCCACAGTCGGATGTTGATTTGGCGGACAGCTGGGGTGCTGGGCGGACGGACTCGAAGGCTGAGGGGCAAGGGTTGTGAGTAGGCATGGACGCTGACAGCGCGAGCAAGCGCGTGGCTGCGGCAAAAAGGAGCATGCTCCCTCGCCGGGGGCGGGAGTGGCCGGCGCTGCGGCGCACTCACGTCCCAGGTGTCGCCCTTGCCGTCAGGCCTGCGCATCAGCGCGACGCGAGGGTTGCATAGTCGCTCAGGGTTCTACTGCAGCACGACGTGCTGTGCAAGGGCAACACTAGCTGGGGGCATGCAGGACGGCAGCTACGGAGGGCCGCCCCCTGGGCCGCTCCCTCTTACCCTGCCTGCTGGTTGAGCATCCAAGCCCCTGGCACCTACTTCGGCCCCTAGCATTAGAAGCACAAACGCAGCCCATGTGACCGCGCCACACGCTGGGGGGGTGATGGGCTCTGCATTCCACTTACCGCTGCAGGGCGATGCACTCCTTCTCGGTCTTGGCCGACAGGGGGCACACGTTGAAGTTGAAGCGGCCGTACTGCGGCGCATGCCAAGATCAGCGCAGGTGTGATAAGTTTGAGCCTTGCTTGTTGGGGTTTGGGGCCTGCCGTTGACATGGCCGACACTTGCGCCGCAATGAAAAGGCTGTCATCAATAAAACAATTCCGGTGCAGGTGACGCATGTGCTTTGGATTTGAAGGCAGCCCTTCCATTCACACCGACCAGGTCAGTCAACTCACGTGATTGGTGGTGATCATCACGTGGATCTCAATTGTCGAGCCAGACTTGTACACCTCTGTGAGGTTTGCAAATGTTGGGGGCGCAAACGAGGGCAGGTGTCGCCAATCGTGCGGCGCAGTGTGTCAATTGGGGCGTGTGCATCGTGCGACCCTGTGGCTGCATGAGGGACTGCTCACGGTATGGCCCAAACCCGATCTTGGGTTCCGGGCTAAATCTGCAACGCACTGCTTGCCGACACACCAACTGCCAAGTCACCCCAACAGGTTCACACACACACTCCCGCGTCCGCCCGCTCAACTCCCAAGATGCAACCCTTTCCGCAGCTGCCTGCACCTTCCGCCAGCCCCGCCCGTTCCCTAGTCACCCCCAGCTTCAGGCCGCCTGCCCCTCGACCATCCGCACCCTGGATGGGGCCTGGCCGCATGAACTGCTGCTTCCCGTCGTCTGCAGGGTCGCCGCACAGGCCGTGGCGGCCGCCCTTCTGCCCAACAACGTGGTAGCCGCCGGCGCTGAGGCCGTCCGGCCTGCATGTGCGCCGCGGGGGAGGTGGATATCCGGGTTGGTTCAGCTGGGCTCATCTCCCGCGTCGGCTGCATGAATTGCTCGTTTGTGGGCGAGGGGCTGGTCAAGGTTGTGTACTTGGCTACACAAGCGAATCAAGCATCATCTATACATGCAGCAGTACTATATGATTCGCACCAATAGTAGTTGCTGTCAAGGTATGCCTTCCAGTTGCGCGATGCGGGCTTTGTAAGGATGCCGTGCGTGCGCGCCCCTGGCGCCGCCATGACCAGCAGCAACGCAGCCGTCCAGGCCGCTGCTGCGGCGCTGCTGAACGGCCTCATTATTTTGCAGCTTCCACACCTACGAGGACGAGATGGAGGATTCGTGATCCTGTTGAAGCAGTCAAGGGGTGACTTCACAGGCCGACGGAGTGTGGCCATGGCAAGTGGTGCTAGACTAGTCAGATCCGCACAAATTGTCGGCTTTACGGTAGACAGCTGATTGAAGTGTGATCCCGTGGCTCCCACGATGTGGCAGACAGGCGGCACACGCAAACCGCGAGCGCTCACCCGATTAAAAACCGCGCTATAGTTCCGCTGTTGAGGGGTTGTTGAAACTACTGCAGAGCCCGGCTCAAAGGTCCCCTCATTAGGGGTCTGTTGTCAAGCCCTTGCGTCACCCCGGTGACACCTCGAACGGCAACCCTCAACCGAGCGGAACGCGGCAGCTCAGCACACCTCCATCCCTTGCACATTGCACACTCCCCTTCACTCAGCGACCTGTTGCCTGCTGGTGTGTCCAGGCGCTAAGGTCAGGGATGCAGTTGCCACGTTGGGATGTGAGCAAACTGCGGGCGGGCGACTGGCATGGCAGTCTGCAACCCACAAGGCCAGTCAACCCGAGTCAAATCTTGAGAGGCGCGATCTTGCACGCCCACATCTTGTAAGAGCACCACCATGAAAATGCACCCCCAACCCCCTACACACGCACCTCAAACTCACCCCCTCCCGCTTGCTGACCGAGGGCCCCAGCAGGCGGGAGTGGCGGTGATGGGCGGCATGGCCACTGGAGGGCGCGGGCGACCTGTTTCTTGTCTCCATCACCAACCACATGCCATAAAACCTTACATAAGACACATGATAAAAGGGGATTGCAGAAGGCCCGACAGCCAAGTGCTAAGAAGCCCGTGAGAAATGAGACATCCCGCCCCGCTGCAGCAACAAGCACATCAGGGACAGCGAAGCAGTGGGTGCGCCTACGCACCAGCGGGCGCGCGTTGGCATGGTGATGTGGCGCTTGGTAGCTACGCTTTGCCGCAGGGGGCAGGCAGAGCATGTGCTTGATGGCACGGCCAGTGGAAGAAGGGGGCGCAGGTGGGGCGCACACCATGAGTCGTGCCGTTGAGGGGACGTGCAGGCCATGCCCAGGGCGCAGGCACACCATTCTTCAGGGGGCCTTGCTTGCTGGTATTGCATTGAGGCTGCCGCAGGAATGGCGCTGCGGATGGTTGCGGCGACCATTCTTTCTGATAACGGCCGCGCAAGGACGAGGATGTAAAGGGTGTTTGAGAAAAATGGGCAAAGGGGTTGCGAGGGGCCCAGGGTGAATATCAGAGAGGAATGCGAAAACGCGTGCTTTTCGGTGTGGGCGGGCGGATAGTAGCGGCGAGTGGGGGGAAATGCTCCCGCGCGCGCCAGTTTGCGAGCGCCTTTCCGAGGGGAGCAGGCGCAGCGGCGGCGAGGAGCAGCAGCGGGGCGGCGTTGGTTGTGTAGTGTGCGACAGCGGCTGTACTGCCCCGCCGGTTGAGAGACGTGCAAGGAAAGAAAACGCGGCGAGGGGCCGTGTCTTAGATAATGCGCTGTGCAAGAGGGCGTCGCGTGGCGCTGAGACGGCCGTGCGCATTCCCGACAACACACATCCCCGCAGGGTCCCTCCCGTGTCGAAGCGCGAGCAGTGCCAGCAAGCCCCAAAAACGAATGTGCGCCATCAAGATGCACGCAGCCGCCCCGCATGCGAGGGCGGCCGCTATAAGGCCGACGGCAGCCGCAATTTGGGCGGGCCTGGCGCGGGCGGCCGGCTTTGCTTGGGTCCATACTAGCGGCCCCGCCCGCCCTTCCACAACCCGGAAGAGCCCTGCGCGCAGGAGTAGCCATCGCGCAGCGGCGCGGGCGCACCGTGCGTACCATGCGCGCACCCACAACATTCACATCCTCACAACACACTCTCAAGCGTCATCATCAACAACCAAAGGCCGAGGCCTCCCCGCAAGGCCGCCCACGGCGGCCCGCGCCTCGTGCCGCTCGCCGGTCTCGACCGCCTCCCCTGCCGCCCCCCACGCGAGCCGCTCGAGCGGCAGCGACGCGAGGTGCGCGGCGACGCGCCTGAAGCTCGGCCGCTGCCGCGGCTCCGCGGCCCAGCAGCGGGCGGCGAGGGCGGCGTACCAGTGCGGGGTGGCCTCTGGGAAGACGGGGCGCACGCCTTCGTGTGCGATGGCCTCCAGCATCCTGGCGGGCGCGCTGCTGAGCTCCTGGTAGGCGGGCTGCGGGGGTGGGGTGGGGGTGGGGAAAAGGGCAGGGTGTGCACGTGGCGTGCTGTCGCGGAGGGGCGGGTGCAGGGGTCGCGGTTTTGGGTGTGTCGGGCGGCCGGCTCGGCGCCAAGACGCGCGGCGGCGAGCGGTGGTGGGCTGTCTGACGGCATCCGAACGGCACCCCTTGAGCGGCGCCCCTTCAATTCGGTTCAAGCTCTACCCCAAACCAAGGCATAGCAGCCAGTAATGCTGCTGCGCTCGCCATTACCCGCCCACCTGCGCCC